>NW_004444011.1:4028226-4040701 GCF_000243295.1 Trichechus manatus latirostris | reverse complement strand
TGGATCAAAGACTTAAATATAAAATGGAAAATGATAAAGATCATGGAAGAAAAAATAGGGACAATGCTAGGAGCCCTAATACATGGCATAAACACAATATGAACCCTAAGTAACAATGCACAAGCACAAGAGACTAGATAAATGGGAGCTCCTAAAAATCAAACACTTATGCTCATCTAAAGACTTCACCAAAAGAGTAAAAAGAGAACCTACAGACTGGGAAAAAAATTTTGGCTACAACAAATCCGATCAGTATCTAATCTCTAAAATCTACAAAATACTGCAAAACATCAACAACAAAAAGACAAATAACCCAATTAAAAAATGGGCAAAGAACATGAACAAGCACTTCACCAAAGAAGGTAATCAGGCGGCTAACAGACACAGGAAGAAATGCTCATGATCATTAGCCATTAGAGAAATGCAGATCAAAACTACAATGAGGTATCATCTCACTCCAACAAGGGTAGCACTAATCCAAAAAACACAAAATAATAACTGCTGGAGAGGTTGTGGAGAGACTGGAACAATTATACACTGTTGGTGGGAATGTAAAATGGTACAACCACTTTGGAAATCAATTTGGCACTTCCTTAAAAAGCTAGAAATAGAAGTACCATACGCTCCAGCTATCCCGCTCCTTGGAATATATCCTAGAGCAATAAGAGCCTTCACACAAATAGATATATGCACACCCATATTCATTGCAGCACTGTTCACAATAGCAAAAAGACAGAAACAACCTAGGTGCCCATCAACAGACGAATGAATAAACAAATTATGGTATATCCACACAATGGAATACTATGCAACGATAAACAGCAATGATGAAGTTGTGAAACATTGTATAACATGGAGGAAGCTGGAGGTCATTATGCTGAGTGAATTTAATCACTCACAGAAGGACAAATATTGTATAAGACCACTATTATAAGAACTCAAGAAAAGATTTAAACACACACAAAAAAACATTCTTTGATGGTTATGGGGGTGGGGAGGGAGGGTGAGGGTTATTTACTAACTAGATAGTAGATAAGAATTATCTTAGGTGAAGGGAAGGGCAGCACACCCTACAGGGGAAGTCAGCACAACTGGACTAAACCAAAGCTAAGAAGTTTCCTGAATACAATCAAACATTTTGAGAGACAGAGAAGCAGGGGTAGGGGTCTGAGGACCATGCTTTCAGCGGACATCTAGATCGATTGGCATAACAAAGCTTATTAAGAAAATGTTCTGCATCCGACTTTGGTGAGTGGCGTCTGGGGTCTTAAAAGCTTGTAAGTGACCATCTAAGATGCATCAATTGGTCCCAACCACCTGGAGTGAAGGAGAATGAAGAACACCAAAGACACAAGGAAAGTATTAGTCCAAGAGACAGAAAGGGCCACATAAACCAGAGACTTCATCAGCCTGAGACCAGAAGAACTAGATGGTGCCTCACTACCATCAGTGACCGCCCTGACAGGGAACAAAACAGAGAGTCTCTGATGGAGCTGGAGAAAGGTGGGGTGCAGAACTCAAATTCTAGTAAGAAGACCAGGCTTAATGGTCTGACTGAGACTGGAGGACCCTAGAAAGCATGGCCCCTGGATTCTCTATCAGCCCAGAAATAAAACAATTTCCAAGGCCAGCTCTTCAGACAGGGGTTGGACTGGACTTTGGGGCATAAAGTGATGCTCTTGAGGAGTGCGTCTCTTAGCTCAAGTAGATACAAGAGACTAAACGGGCAGCTTCTGTCCAGCGGTGAGATGGGAAGGCAGAGAGGGTTAGGAGTTGGTTGAATGGACATGGAGAATCAGGGGTGGAAAGGAGGAGTGTGCTGTTACAGTATCGGGAGAGCAATTAGGGTCACATAACAATGTATGTATAAATTTTTGTATGGGAAACTAACTTGTAAACGTCATTTAAACTACAACAATAAAAAAGAATTAAAAAAAAAAAAAAAGAAGCCATAGTTTACTATTTCTGCCACTGGTGAGATTCCTGTCCCCGGAAAGACTGCCCTGCTTTACCTGCCTGACAAGGAAGAATGGATTTGATTGACTTATGTTTTATTTGCCTGCTAGTAATATCCTCCCTGATAAGAGGATGATTGCAGCTGCTAATGCTCTCAGATGTGCATTATTAAAACAGCCCTTTTCTTTATTTGTTCTTCTCCTCCTCTCCCCATTTTGTCCCCACAATTGCAATCAACCTACAATGTCTTTGTGTCTTATTTCAGTGGTTTGCAGATCTTTTAGGGATTTTTCATCATCCCACTAGGGAACAAGGGCATGAGACTGCTATTATGATAGTTACGTTGTTAACAAGTCCAAAGTTGTTTCTATACTTGGCCAGTAAGTCCTGATGACAGCCAGTGCACACCTGTTTCACTGACTAAAGGATAAAAGGTTTCTCAGCAAATGGCAGCCCCTTGGGTACATGTTCTGGCGTTTTCCTGAGAGAACTTTCTGTAACTCTTGGCACGAGGTCGGGGAGGCCGCAATGTCAGGTGCACTCGTAATTTAAAGAGTATTAACATTCTCAGGAACCCTGGTGGCGCAAATAGTTAGGTGCTGGGCTGCTAACTGAAAGGCTGGCAGTTCAAACCCGCCCAAGAGGCTCGTGGGAGAAAGACCATAAAGATTACAGTCTAGAAAACCGTATGAGGCAGCTTTACCCTGTCATATGGGGTCGCTATGGATTGGAATCCACTCCACGGCACCTAACAACAACAGCATCCCTCCATATACATTCAACATTAAAATTATCAAAAAGAACTACAATAAATAAACATAACTAAACATTGCCAATGTAATATTCTCTCTCAAGTCTTTTTACTAATCCTCAACTTTAACTGTAAATAGTGTAAATTTTCACTCTGTGTTATGTAAGGCAAGCACTTAATACATAAAGTGAATGTTGCTTTTAGCAAGAATGTCATTTAGTTTGTGTCTTGGCCCAATTTAAAATGTTGTCTTAAAGGCAAGAACTATCATTAACTCCTCTCTTTCCAAACTCTTTTAAATGATATCAATTCTTATAAGAAAGGATGTATTTCTAGTACAGAAAAATTTTTATTATTTAATTCTAAATGATACCAGATATTGTGCTTCTACATTTTCTTCCTTTAAGTATTAATTTTAGGGAAATGGTTTTTCTGACATTTTCCTGAATAAATGGACTAGGAAAAGAAAATCAACTATATGACCCAGTTACTAGCTACTCTAAGAAAACATGTGGAAGGAATATGTCTAAGGGGCCTCCAGTCAATATTTAGGATCAGGAACTTCTGGCCACTTCATTTAAAATTGTAGCCTTGTTAACAAGTACTCTTTAAGCTTTTTATGGTATTTCTTTTTCTCAAAAATAAAAGTATGTTCCACATGTCACTGTTGCTCAAAAGAACTAAAACAACAAACTGCATCTTGTCCAAACAAATCACAATAACAGTCAAGCTGAAAATATAGTCAGAGCTTGGTGAGAACAGCAGTCCTGTGTTAATAGCAGGTGTTACTGCAGAAATGCACCTGATGGGGACATCTCAGGAGGGCGTCTTTAGCAGTGGGCACACATTATTGGCACAAGTTCCTTTTTCCCTCTCTAATGATTATTAGATTAGTGGGGCTTTAAGTATGTTTATAAATTATTCATAAAATTTCTCTAATGGGTTTAAATACTATAATAAAGTTTTTAAAAATTATTTTTAAATTATTTGGATCCCTTTCTGTGCATAAGGAGCCCTGGTGGCACAGTGATTAAGCACTAGACTGCCAGCCAAAAGGTCGGTGGTTTGAACCCACCAGCCACTCTGTAGGAGAAAGATGTGGCAGTCTGCTTCCGTAAAGATTAGTCTTGGAAACCCTATGGGACAGTTCTACTCTGTCCTATAGGGTCACTATGAGTCAGAATCAACTCGACAGTAATGGGTTTGGTTTTTTTGTTTGTTTGTTTGTTTTGGTTTCTGTGTATCCTCCGGAAATCCCCAGACTGTCGATTCTTACAGAGATATGTCAACCCTGGTGGATGTTTAAATCAAGGATTTGAATGAGACTTTTAATTGTTTGCAATTTTCATTAATTCGTGTTTTGTTTGCACATTACTGTGACTGAATTTGGGAGCTGATTATAAGTCAAATTAGAGGCTATACTTATCGAGATGTTCCAGGGTAATTCAGTGATTCAGATATACTGATACAAATATTAAACTGAACTTCATTAGGTCATTGTGCATATAGAAATGAGTATCTCATAATGTTTAACCTAGTATTTCCCACTGTAATTTGGTTAGTGTGCTTTCTACTATGTTTCATTTTTGTTTTTGTCTTTGCTCTTTTTGCTTTTGTGCTTTTAAATATTGTCAGAGTAGTTTATTTGTCTTGGATGTTGGATTCTTTGCATAAGATGTGGCACACTGGGGAAGGGGAAATGGGAAGTGATTATCATTGGGGGTGGGTTTTTTGGGGGGGTGAAGATATTCTAGAGTTAGTGGTAATGGTTGCACAATTGTTTGTTTTCTTTCACTTTTTTTTAATTGGACTTTAGATGAAGGTTTACAGAGCAAATTAGTTTCTCATTCAACAATTAATACACATACTGTTCTGTGACACTGGTTGCTGTAAAAATGGCATGGGGCAGTGTCTGACCTCCTCCAACCCCACAAGAGGGAAGGAGAACAAACATCAACAGCTCAAGGCCGATTACTATGAGGGAGGGGTCAGACACGCCTCCTCTCTCCACCCTCTCTACCAATTCTGACATCGACTGCCCCTCCCACAGCACTCTCTACTGGGTTTGATAATTCATTTCAATGGCCACACGGAACTCACAGACCATACTCACAACCATGGGGTTTATTAGGGAAGTAACAGTTACAATTCAGGCTCAAGAACACTCCGGATACAGTTCTTCCATCAGATAGCCTCTCCCCAGCTGTGCTTGCAGGCACGCCTCTCCCTGGGCCTCAGTCTCTGCCCAAAGGCACTCAGCTTTCTCTCTCCATGGGCCAGGAAGCCCACCACGCAGTCTCCTGCTGCTGGGTCTCTGTTGTCGGATCTCTCCTGCCACTGCTTCTCACTGTCTTCAAGGTTACAGCTCACTCTCTCTCTTGATCTCCTGCTTCCAAAGGCCATGCTCTCCGCTCCTGGCTGGTCTTCCTTGGTGGTGGTAAGATCCTCCCCTCTACTCTGGAATTGGCTCTCTTTTAAGGCAAAACTGACCAATCCTCTTGATAGGGCACAATTACCCTACCACACAGTCACCTAGGTGGGAGTTACAAGACCATGGCTAGAAAGACCACACACAAAAGTTATTGATCGTACCACAGTTGCCAACCCCCGGACATGTCAACACTCTCCCTTGGGTTCCTAGTTACCAGCTTTCCTGTCCTCTCCTGCCTTCTTATCCTTGCCCCTGAGCTAGTGTGCCCATTTAGTCTTGTTTCATTTTATTTGCCTGTGTAATCCTTAAGGAGTCCTGGTGTCGCAATGGTTAAGAGCTTGGCTGCTAACCAAAAGGTTGGCGATTCAAACCCACTGGCCACTTCTTGGAAACCCTATGGGGCAGTTCTACTCTGTCCTATAGGGCCGCTATGAGTCGGAATTGACTCCACAGCAACGGGTCTAATCTTTGGCTGAAAGGTGAACCTCAGTAGTGACTTCAGTACTGAGTTAAAAGGGTGTCTGGGGGCCATACTCTCAGGGTTTCTCCAGTCTCTATCAGACCAGTAAGTCTGGTCTTTTTTGTGAGTTAGAATTTTGTTCTACATTTTTCTCCAGCTCTGTCTGGGACCCTCTATTGTGATTCCTGTCAGACAAGTAGGTAGTGTTAGCTGGGCACCATCTAGTTGTGCTGGACTCAGTCTGGTGGAGGCTGTGGTAGATGTGGTCCATTAGTCCTTTGGACTAATCTTTCCCTTTTGTCTTTGGTTTTCTTCATTCTGCCTTGCTCCTGATGGGGTGGGACCAGTGGAGTATCTTAGATGGCCACTCACAAGCTTTTAAGACCCCAGATGCTACTCACCAAAGTAGGATGTAGAACATTTTCTTTATAAACTATGTTATGCCATTTGAACTAGATGTTCCCTGAGACCATGGTCCCCATCTCTCAGCCCAGTAGTTCAGTCCCTCAGGAAGTTTAGATATGTCTATGGAGCTTCCATGACCTTGCTTTGGACAAGTAGTGCTAGCTTCCCCGGTACTGTGTACCGTCTCACCCTTCATCAAAGTTACCACTTATTTGTTGTCTAGTTAGTGTTTTTCCCTTCCCACCTCTCCCTTCCATAGAAACCATCAAAGATTGTTTCTTTCTGTGTGTAAACCTTTTCATGAGTTTTTATAATAGTGGTATCCTACAGTATTTGTCTTTATGTTATGACTTATTTCACTCAACCACTGAATTGTATAGCTTAGAAGTGTGCTTATGGCAGGTGAATTATATCTCAGTTTTAAAAATTTGTATGAAAAAAGTACATAACACACCCAGACAAAAATGGTAAACCTTAGTTTTTGAAAAATTAGTAAAGAAACATTCCATTAAGGGTATTGTTTCTGTGGTTTTGCCCATTACAGAATCTTGCCTGAGTTAATCAGGGGGGTTCTCCTCAGATCACATTCATGTCTGTTAAATTAGAGTGATTGTCTTGGAATTTTATGAAGATATCAAAGAAAGTATTGCAAATGACTAAACCCCCTAAATGGTATGATAATTATACACACTTTATCATTATGTAATAGGAGCCCTGGTGGCACAGGGGTTAAGCACACAACTGCTAACTGACAGGTCAGTAATTCAAACCCACCAGCCACTCCAAGGGAGAAAGATGTGGCAGTCTGCTTCCAGAAAAAGATTACGGCCTTGGAAACTCTATGGGGCAGTTCTACTCTGTCCTATAGAGTTGCTATGAGTCAGAATCAACTCAACAGCAATAGGTTTGGTTTTTAGTATAGTTATGTAAACATAAATACGAATGGCCAACTAACTGGGATAAACATGTGAGGTCTTAGGTTTAGGTGCAGATTGAAATCCTAGGGGCTCAGGACTGGTGGAAATGTGGGAATAAAGAGCAAACCCAAGACAGTCCCAGAAAAACAGACTCAGGAGACACCTGGACAGTCCAAAGCATCAGGTCACAAGGAGCACGGGCAGACAGCAAAAATAGAAAGGCTCAGCCACAGGGTCAGGTAGATGGAGTGTGTTCAGGATGGGGGAGGGTAAGCAGAGCTTGGACAGGTGCATTTACCAACAGGGGCAACTTTTCACTGAGCCCTTCTTTCAGTCCCTCCGATAAGCAAGGGCAGTGAACTGAGCCAGACATGAACAAACGTCTAGATCCTTCTGCCCAGGGAGTCCCTGGTGGTGCAAATGGTTAATGCGCTCTGCTGCTAAGTGAAAGATGGGAAGTTCAGGTCTACCCAGAGGTACCTTGGAAGAAAAGCCTTGTGATTTACTTCTGAAAAATCAGCTATTGAAAACCCTATGGAACACAGTTCTACTGTAACACACACGGGATTGCCATGAGTCAGAGTTGTCTCAGTGGCAGCTGGTACAGGTACTGGTCCTTCTGCCCAAGAAGCCTGTGTCTATTCTCATCTAGAACGAGATTCTTTGTGTTTACGGTGGCTGCAGTTCTGCTCATCTTTTTGAGCAGAGTGGGATCTCTGGCTGCATTGCCACCGCAGAGAATGGATTGATTCAGACTCTCAACAAGTCTTTATTGAGCATCTACTGTGTCCCAGACATTTTTCTAGGATAAAGTAGTGAATAAGCAATGAAAAGACCAGGTCCCTGCCTTCATGGGGCTTTGAGCCTAGGATGGAAGGCAGCCATTAATCCATGAAGCACACATGTTCTTCCCCTGGGAAGAGCACTGGGAAGGAGAGATCCTTGGGCTATGCAGTGTGGACTGGAGGCCTGATCCAGGCAGGGAAGCACCCCCCTCCACCTATCAGATGGTGGTAGTTTATGTGAAGTGCTTGTGTGTAACCACTTCAGTACATCAGTGTGGCAGAAGCAGCTAGTTGTCTACCCCATGATCCATTGCACTTTGCCTCCTTGGTAACAGAACCTTGATTCTTGGCATCAGTGGCATCTGGAGAAAAGATTCCGTTTTTAAACTTCCCTTGCAATTAGGTGTGGCCATATGACTGTAGCCTAACCAATGAGATGTAAGTGGTCCGCTGTACAGGATTTCAGGAAACATCTTTCAAAAGGGGTCAAGAATGCCTTCTCTTTCTCCTTCCACCTGCATGGAAAGCAGATTTAATGGACAGAGCTCTAGCAGCCATTTTGAACCACGAGGTGACTTGGAGGCTGGAATCCAGCTCTCAGATACTAGATTATAAAGATAATGATTATGTGGAGCCTGCATTCAAGCCCTGAACTGCCTATGACCCAACATTTTTACACAGCAGAATAAAACTCTGTGTGTTTATGCCTCAGTTGTGAGGGGATCTCAGTTACCCAGAGCTGAATGAGGTGCCAGGAAATAGGATGTAATTGAGTATCCTAGCTTTTCTCACCTTTCTGTGATCAAGTATTCCATGCCCCATGAACAACAGAATATATCTCAACCCGCCCTGTTCAGTTTTCATATTTTTCTGCCTAAATGTAGAAGATAAAACCAAATGCTTTTTCAAAGTCCCCACCAGTTACTTCATCATCAGTTCTTGAATATGTTCGTTTTGGAATTGAATGTCTTGCCACATCAAATCTCCTAACAGTTGTTAATAGCATATCAGAATCTCATTCTCCTTTTAAAAGACCCTTGTGTTAATGCAACGCGTAAACAGTAATTGCTGAGTGTTGCAAAGGGAAAGAACAGTAATGGGAAGGTGCTAACTGGGATATGATCGACAAGTTAATTTCTGTTAATTGTGGTTAATTTCTATTGTTGTTGTTAGGTGGAGTAGAATCGATTCTACTGGTAGCAACCCCATGTGAGAGAGTAGAACTGCCCCAATGGGTTTTCTAGGCTGTAATCTTTATAGACATAGATCACCAGGTCTTTCTCCCGCAGAGCAGCTAGGTGGGTTTGAACCGCCAACCTTTTGGTTAGCAGCCGAGCACTTAACCGTTGTGCCTCCAGGACTCCTAATTTCAATTAGTTCTCTATAAAGTGAAGAAGAAAAAGTAAATAAACAATGGTTTGATCACATCAATCTTCTACATGGTAGACAGTGGAAAGTTACCCAAGAAAGGCAGACTGGGGTATTCATCTAGATGACGGTCCAAAGTACCCAGCACACATCGCATGTACAGGCAGGAAAGAGGGAAGAAGAGAGAGATGTTGTAGGAATAGGCCGCTAGGAAGGTTCAGGAGGCCTACAGGTGGCACATTTGATCTCTTATCTGAAGGCAAGCTATTTTCTTTTATCTTCTAGGTATGAGTAACTGTGTAACCATAGGGATTGTTTATAACAAAGGAAATCACACATCTTCTGGAAAATACTAACCTTGATTAATGCAGAGTCAGAAATGCTAAGATTACCTCACAGTCAAAAATACTTAGGTGGCAGAAACAGATAAGGATACCTGATAAGCATGTTATTAGTGGAAATCAATGAATGAGGGGTCCTCACAATTAAAAGACACAGTAGGTTGGATAGTAAAGAAGACCCGGAGGGGGAAAGATATGGTACATTAGTTTTAGAAGATATTAGCAAAATACATCTTAGAATTTACTGCCTAGAAAGTCTAGCTTAAATCCCTTGTAAAACAGTTGAACAAATATTAAAAGAACCCTTTAAGCCAATTAAAGTTTACAAAAATGAGGAATAGAAAATCATGTCTTAGTAACTCAATTGCTTTCTTTTTTTTTTTTCTTGTGTGATAAATTATTTTTTGGGGGGAGTGGGTTTGTAATTAAATGAAGTTTACATCTCAAGTTAGTCTCCCATACAGAATTCTTTTTTTTTTTTTTTACATACATTGTTATGAGACCACAACCGCTCACCCCATTCTGTGACACCACATTCCTCCCCTCTGCCCCTGATTCCCCATGAACATTCAACCAGCTCCTAACTCTCTGCCTTCCCATCTCACCTCTGGACAGAAGCCACCCCTTTGGTCTCTTGTATCTACTTGTTTAAGAGGCACATTCTTCACAAGTATCACTTTATGTCCCACAGTCCAGTCCAATCCCTGTCTGAAGAGTTGGCCTTGGAAATTGTTTTAATTCTGGGGTGATGGAGAGACCAGGGGCCATGCTTTCCAGGGCACCTCCAGTCTTAGTCAGACCATTAAGTCAGGGGCCCTCTGTTGTGTTCCCTGTCAGGACGTTCACTGGTGGTAGCTGGGCACCATCTAGTTCTTCTGGTCTCAGGCGGATGAAGTCTCTGGTTTATGTGGCCCATTCTGTCTCTTGGGCCAATACTTTCCTTGTGTCTTTGGTGTTCTTTGTTCTCCTTTACTCCAAGTGGTTGGGACCAATTGATGCATCTTCGATGGCCACTTGCAAGCTTTTAAGACGCCAGACGCCACTCACCAAAGTAGGATGCAGAACATTTTCTTAATAAGCTTTGTTATGCCAATTGACATAGATGTCCCCTGAAAGCATGGTCCCCAGACCCCCCATCCCTGCTACTCTGACTCTCGAAGTATTTGATTGTATTGAGGAAACTTCTTAGCTTTGGTTTAGTCCAGTTGTGCTGGCTACCCATGTAGCGTGTGCTGTCCTTCCCTTCACCTAAGATCATTCTTATCTACTATCAGGTTAGTGAATAACCCTCACCCTCCCTCCCCACCCCCCGTAATCATAAAAGAATGTTTTCTTCTGTATTTAAACTTTTTCTTGAGTTCTTATAATAGTGGTCTTATACAGTATTTGTCCTTCTGTGCCTGACTAAATTCGCTCAGCATAATAAGTTCTAGCTTCCACCAAGTTATACGATGTTTCAGAGCTTCATCATTGTTCTTTATCATTGCATAATATTCCATTGTGTGGATATACCATAATTTGCTTATCCATTCGTCCATCGATGGGCACTTAGGTTGCTTTCATCTTTTGGTGATTGTGAACAGTGCTGTGATGAACATGGGTGTGCATATATCTATTTGTGTGATGGCTTTTGTTTCTCTAGGATGTATTCCAAGGAGCGGGATAGCTGGATCGTATGGTACTTCTATTTCTAGCTTTTTAAGGAAGCACCAAATCGATTTCCAAAGTGGTTGTACCATTTTACATTCCCACAACAGTGTATAAGTGTTCCAGTCACTCCACCACCTCTCCAGAATTTGTTAGTTTGTGTTTTTTTGGATTAATGCTAGCCTTGTTGGGGTGAGATGATATCTCATTGTGGTTTTGATCTGCATTTCTCTAACGGCTAATGATCAGGAGCATTTCTTCATGTGTCTATTAGCTGCCTGAATATCTTCTTTGGTGAAGTCCCTGTTCATATCCTTTTCCCATTTTTCAATTGGGTTATTTGTCTTTTTCCTGTTGAGGTTTTGGAGTATCTTGTAGATTTTAGAGATTAAACGCTGATAGGATTTGTCGTAGCCAAAATTTTTTTCCCAGTCTGTAGGTTGTCTTTTTACTCTTTTGGTGAAGTCTTTAGATGAGCATAAGTGTTTGATTTTTAGGAGCTCCCATTTATCTAGTCTCTCTTCTGGTGCTCGTGCATTGTTACTTATGCTTGGTATTGTGTTTATGCCATGTATTAGGGCTCCTAGCATTGTCCCTATTTTTTCCTCCATGATCTTTATCGTTTTCAATTTTATATTTAAGTCTTTGAGCCACTTTGAGTTAGTTTTTGTACATGGTGTGAGATATGGGTCTTGTTTCAGTTTTTTGCATATAGATATCCAATTATGCCAGCACCATTTGTTAAAGAGACTGTCTTTTCCCCAATTAATGGACTTTGGGCCTTTGTCAAATATTAGCTACTCATAGGTGGATGACCTTATATCTGGATTCTCAACTCTGTTGCATTGGTCTATATATCTGTTGTTGTACCAGTACCAGGCTGTCTTGACTACTGTGGCAGTATAATAGGTCCTGAAATCAGGTAGTGTAAGGCCTCCCACTTTGTTCTTCTTCTTGAGTAATGCTTTATTTTTTCTTGGTTTCTTCCCTTTCTGTATGAAGTTGGTGATTTGTTTCTCCATCTCATTAAAAAATGCTGCTGAAATTTGGATCGGGATTGCATTGTATCTGTAGATTGCTTTCGGTAGAATTGACATTTTCACTATGTTGAGTCTACCTATCCATGAACAAGTATGTTTTTCCACTTATGCACATCTCTTTTAGTTTCTTGCAGTAGTGTCTTGTAGTTTTCTACGTAGAGATCTTTTACATCTCTGGTTAGATTTATTCCTAAGTATTTTATCTTCTTGGGGGCTATTGTAGATGGTATTGATTTGGTGATTTCCTCTTCAAGGTTCTCTTTGTTGGTGTAAAGGAATCCAATTGATTTTTGTATGTTTATCTGGTATCCTGAAACTTTGCTGAAATCTTCTATTAGTTCCAGTAGTTTTCTTGTGGATTCCTTGGGGTTTTC
>NW_004444011.1:3978976-4028126 GCF_000243295.1 Trichechus manatus latirostris | reverse complement strand
AAGTTTGATTATAATATGTCTTGGTGACTTTCTTTTGGGATCTACCTTATGTGGGGTTCGATGAGCATCTTGGATAGATATCTTCTCATCTTTCATGATATCAGGGAAGCTTTCTGTCAACAAATCTTCAACAATTTTCTCTTTATTTTCTGTTTTCCCCCCCTGTTCTTGTACTCCAGTCACACGTAGGTTATTTCTCTTGATAGAGTCCCACATGACTCTTAGAGTTTCTTCATTGTTTTTAATTCTTTTATCTGATTTTTCCTCAAATAAGTTGGCATCAAGAGCTTTATCTTCAATGTCACTGATTCTAACTTCTACTGCCTCAATTCTGCTCCTATGACTTTCTATTTAGTTATCTAATTCTGAAATTTTATTGTTAATCTCCTGGATTTCTGATTGCTGTCTCTGTGTGGATTCTTGCATCATATTAAGTTTGGCATTATGTTTTTGAATAACTTTTTTAAGTTCTGCTACTACTGTGTCTGTATGTTGCCTGGCTGTTTCTGCATTCTGTCGAATTTCCTGTCTTATTTCTGGAAGAATTCTGTATATTAATCTTTTGTATTCTGCCTCTGGTAATTCCAAGAAATTCTCTTCCTCCAGAGAATTTATTGATTCTTTATTTTGGGAGCTTGCTGAAGCCATCATGGACTGCCTCTTTATGTGAGTTGATATTAACTGTTGTCTCCTAGTCATCAATAATTTATTATAATTGTATTTTGTGTTTGCTTAGTGAGACCTAGCTTCTTATTTTGTTTTGTTTTGATATGCCCAAATAGGCTGCTCATGTGCACTGGTTTGATTTTTGACACCTTTGGATCTCTAACGTCCTGTCACCAGGTAGTTAGTTCTGTAACTAAGTATGTGCACACAGGAGTCCGTTAAATTTTCCTATATGGGTTCAGCTCAGGTGTTCAGGCAGTCAGTCACCAAGTGTGTGATGCAGGCTCTCACCCCTAGTCCTAGAGAGGCATGAGTGATTGGTTTAGGCACTGGACTTGGGCTGTGGTAGGGGATCACGCGCTGAGCCAGGCAGGGTGCTGACGGCTGCCCCTGAGAGTCTGAAAGGAAAGCGCATCCCTATTCTCTAGGGTGAGTAGGTAGGTGAGTTTTGCAGCTGGACTAAGAGCACCCCACTCTGTTGGCTGTAAAGACTCGAGGGCACCACTCCTTCTTGAACTCCTGTAGCAGGTGACCAGGCACTTTAGGTGTTACCACCAATCCTTAAGACCCTGCTGCAGATCGATAAAAGTGCCTACTTAAGGGCAGGGCTGTTTCGAGGGTCACAAATCCGCCCGTTCACAGCTGAAGCAGTTGAAGTTAAACTTCAGATGTTTGCCCTGTTGTACTGTGGCAGTGAGGGCTAACGGTGTTGAGATGGGTCCCCACAAGTCTATACAGGAGTGTAAGGCACTCAAAGTCTGCAGACCCCTGATAACTGTGGCCAGCAAAGGAGCTGTGCTGACCCTATGTTCCTGGCCTAGGGGAGCCAGCAGCTTATTTGTTCCCTCTCAAAGGCCAGGAGAATGGGTCAGGGTGCCTTTTGGGATCTACTTCCAGCCCAGCAGACTCCTGGTGCAGAGCATGGAGGGAGGAGGTAAAAGGGAGAGAGTTTTTTCCCAAATCCAGCGCAGAGCGCGTGGGGGAAGTAAAAGGGAGAGAGGTTTTTCCCAAATCCGGTGCAGAGCATGGAGGGAAGAGGTAAAAGGGAGAGGGGTTTTTTCCCAAATGTGCTTTGTTTGTTTTTTTTAATCCCTGCAAAAGGGTGCATGCATGTACTTATCCTAGTCTCTTGGGAGCTGCTCTTCACTGGTTCCGAGTGTCCAAGCAGAATCTCTGCTGCCGGGTCTCTCTCGATGTGGAAACTGCTTCCTAAGCGCACGCACAGCACAGCTGTTTGCCTGCTTCACTGCACACCGGCGTGGCTGTGGCTCTGCTGTTTCACCGCCACAGCTCTAGCCCTCCTCACGTCTTCCAAACGGTCTTCTTCTCCTGTATCACTCCGATGGATTTCTTAACCTTGCCTTGTTCAGGGCTGCCATATGTTCACATAGAATCAAATCACTTGTTTTTCCAGGTCTTTGTTGTAAGAGGGACATAGGAAGCATCTAACTACTCCGCCATGTTGATCACACCCCCCTCAATTGCTTTTTTATGGAGTGATAAAATTAATGGAGAAGAAGAAGGCAATAGATGTAATATAGCTGAACTTGCAAAAAGTAGTTACTGTTATGTCCAGAATTTTACTTGATAAGTCAGTTCAACTTGGCAAGATCTAAATATGGCCCCTAGATTAAAAAAGAGATAAGTCTAGACAACAACTAATGATGACTGATCAGGGAAGATTTAAGAGAAGGCAAAGTACTCTCAAAACTGGCTATGGCTTGAACTTCACTTTATTTTTCACTATTTTTCACTAATGATCAGAGAAATGTGATTGACACCATGAATAACAAAGCAAAACAAACAAAAAAATGCCACTGGGGATGTTTAAATTATTTAATGTCACAGATGTAAAGAAATATGTTACCTCTTTTTGTCTATGTTCTCAATTGCCTCTTTCTTATTTTCACCATAGTAACTATCTTGTTTTGGGTAACTAGCGAAGTTTACAACTTTTTCTTTGAATTGTGGTCTTTTTGGAACATCCTTAATTTTGCTCATGTATTATTGAACAGTATTTACATTTGTCTACAGCTTTATGGTTTTTGCACGGCTCTCACCTTCTTTCAGTGATTTTCTATGCACATTAACTGTACTGAAGAAAACCCAGGGAAAAGGGAGAAGGTAGATACTGTAGGAGGGAATCGAAATTAAGCTAATGGGGATCTGAGAATAATGGGAATCCAGATGGACCTTCAGGGGAAAATGAAGAATATTGAAAAAAAGAAAGGAGAAAAAACACAAAAACTGAAGTAAGAATGGTGAAGGAAAAGATTGATTCAGGAATAAATACTAAAACCACAATGATATACCACCTCAGCCCTGTTAGAATGACTATGATCAAAAAACGGAAAACAACAGGTGTTGGTGAGGCTGTGGAGAAACTGGAACCCTCACACATTGCTAATAGGAATGTAAAATGGTTTAACCTCTGTGGAGAACATTTTGGCAGTTCCTCAAAAAGTTAAACATAGAATTACCATGTTGTTGTTGTATGCTATCAAGTGATTCTGCCTCCTAGCGACCCTATAGGACGGAGTAGAACTGCCCCGTAGGGTTTCCTAGACTATAATCTTTATGGGAGCAGATCAAAGGTCTTTTCTCCAGCAGTTACACTCATAACTATATACGCCTCCCAAAAATAGAAGATAAGACCACAAACAGATACTCAGATACTTGTACATCAATGTTCATTGTAGCACTATTCACAATAGGCGAAAGGTGGAAACAACCTAAATGTCCATCAATAGGTGAATGGATAAACAAAATGTGATATATACATACGATGGAATAATACCCTGCCGTAAAGAGAAGTGAAGTCCTGATATATGCTACAATAATGTCAGTCACAAAAGGCCGCATATTGTACGATCCCACTTATATAAGATTTCTAGAATAGGCAAATGTATAGAGGCCAAAGTTTATTAGTGGTTGCCAGGATGGGAAGGAGGGGGAAAGAGGGAGTAGTACTTAGGGGGCACTGAGTTTCTGTTAAGGGTGATGGAAAAATTTGAAAGTTGTTAGTGGTGGTGGTTGAACATGATGAAGGTAATTAATGTCACTGAATTGTATACACAAAAAAAGGTTGAAATGGCAAATATTTTCATATATATATATATTTACCATAATAAAAAAAAATAACCATTGCAGGCGCATCCTAAAAAAGAGAGAGAGAGAGAAAGAAAGGAAAGGAATGAGGGAGGGAGGAAGGAAGGAGGGAGAGAGGGAAGGAAGGAATCGAGAGTGAAAAGTAAATGTTTTGAGGGTACAAAAGATAAAGAATGGAGTAATTGTCAAAGTAACCCAGGATAGTTATAGAGAGTTTGGTTTGACTAATTTGATGTTGCTGATAACTTGAAGTAAAGGTTTTATTTGATTTTTGTTGATAGTTCATGCTTTTTTCTCATTCACAATGTTTTAAGTACCCATCAGGTACAGAATGACTCTGCTATAACCGTGATGAGAATTGGACTTACTTTAGGACAGTCTTACTTACTTGAATTTGTATAAGAGAATCATGGTTCATAATTCATCTTTTCAATGTGGATAAACTGGTGTGCGTCTTTACATGGGCACAGGCTAGTTGTAAATTTGTATCTTAAAAAAAAAAAAAAAAATTGTCCTCAAGTCAATTCTGACCCATAGCGACCCTGTAGGACAGAGTAAATCTCCCTGAAGAGTTTCCAAGACTGTAGTCTTTACCGAAGCAACCAGACTGCCACATCTTTCTCCGGCAGAGTGGCTGGTAGGTTCAAACTGCCAACCTTTTGGTTAGCGTCCAAGCACTTAACCACTACGCCACCAGGGCTCCTTGCATATTTGTATTAATCACAAGAAAATGAAGTATCAGCACAAATGTTGAGAATTCTCCCTTATCCATGTGAGAGAACTGTTGAGTAAGAGATTCTGTGATTTTGCTCCCTTAGGGAGTAAAAAAGTGGTAAAAATATGAAGATTCACTTCTCAAAAGAGTTTGTGTGCAACTCCCTGAGGGACTGAATTGCTTGGTGGAGGGCTGTGGGGACCATGGTCTCGGGGAACATCTAGCTTAATTGGCATGACACAGCTTATAAAGACAATGCTCTACATTCTACCTTGGTGAGTAGTGTCTGGGGTCTTAAAAGCCTGTGAGTGGCCATCTAAGATACTCCACTGGTCTCATCCCTTTAGGAGCAAGGGAGAATGAAGAGAACAGGATACAAGGAAAAGATTAGTCCGAAGGACTAATTGTCCACAGCTACCAAGGCCTCCACCGGACTGAGTCCAGTACAGCTAGATGGTACCCGGCTACCACCACTGACTGCTCTGACCAGGATCACAGCAGAGGGTTCTGGACAGAGCTGGAGAAGGATGTATAGCATAATTCTAACTCACAAAAAAAAAGACCAGATTTACTGGCCTAAAGGAGACTGGAGAAACCTCTAGAGTATGGCCCCCAGACACCCTTTTCGCTCAGTGGTGAAGTTACCTCCGAGGTTCACTGTTCAGCCTGGGAGTGGACAGCCCCGTAAAACCAAATGAGACTAACGAGGTACAGGAGTCCAGTGACAAGGGCCAGAAGGCAGAAGGGGACAAGGAAGCTGGTGATAGGGAACCCAAGGTTGAGTAAGGATATTGTTGATGTGTTCTGAGATTGTTAACCATTGTCATAGGGCAACATTTAACTGTTAAATGAGAAACTATTTTGTTCTGTAAGCCTTCATCTTAAGTGAGAATAACAGCACAATTGGAAGAGCGTAGTCAATGTCACTGAACTGTGCATGTAGAAATTTTTGAAACGGTGTATCTTTGGCTATGTGTATTTTCACCAAAAAAAAAAGGTTGAAAAGTTAGAGGGTTAATATGTTGTGGGGTTGTTAACCAATGTCATAAAACAACATGTGTACTACTGTTTCATGAGAAACTATTTGTTCTGTAAGCCTTCACCTGAAGTACAATAAAATATAAAAAAAAAAAAGAGTTTGTGTGCACTGTTAATGACTGCTATGATTAGAGAATAAAAACATATAAATTTAAGATATTTGGCATCCCTATAATTGAGAAATTAATGTATGCGATTATGTGGCTATAAAAGAAAAATATATGTGAACTGAGGCATATTTATACAAAGTACTGACCAATAACTTTTTTCCTGTCTTCCCTGTGACTCTGATTCCCTTTGTGGGCCTAAAAAACAAAAGTCTCAAAATGTTTTTGTGTTAATTTCTCCACTTAAAGCAAATGGATTGTAATCCTTTACTGATGTGTTATGAGAAATAACTTATTAATTAATGTGAATGTTGCAAAGTGGTAAAATATTGCAGACTTTAAGTGCCCATTAGGCCAATAATGTTTCTGTGCTGTAAATCTGATTTTAAATTATATGAACACAAATATTTAGGTCAGAACAATACAGATTTTAGTTTCCTCGAAATACATATTTAAATCAGGTGATTTGATAGCTAACCAACATAATTTATTTTCAACTTTCTCAGGCATGACATATTTTTAGTAACTTTTATGCATTCTTATAACTTCAATAGTCAGATTTCTAACTTTTGTAGCTACAATGGGTATTGCAATAATATCTTCAGTGACACATTAATGTATACCAAGAATGATTGTATTATGTGGTTTGTTTATACCAGTAGTTATTTTTGATGTTAGCTGTTTGGTGCAAAACACAGTTTTTACACATTTAGGGAACATAAACCTTATTGCTGTCTCATTACCATGCAGAAGCCAAATATGAGCAAAAGAATAGCATCCTGCATTCATCTTCCAAAGACTGGGTATGGGTAACCCTACTGATTGTATTTTAATTAATGGAATAAGAAGGGAATAATAGCTTCAATGCTGCCTGATAAATGTAATTCATGGCAGGATATGTATGATGAAAAAAGTTAAAAGAATTCTGATGGAATGGCTTTTTGTCTAGTTCAATAATGTAATCTCCTCCTCCGTGCCCATAAAGAAAAGCTTTCTGCATCCTAAGGCTATATTTTGTAGTATCATTTTAGGTATTCCTGTTTTGTGGAAAAATACTTGCTTCTTCAACTTTAAGGAGTTAGATCCCATTGAACTAGAAAAAAAAAGTACCTGAAATAGCTTAAATTATTTTTGATTTGTGAAACGTAAAAAGTCATCCCTGTGGATGAGCGAAGTGGTGTTCGTTTCAATGACTTTGCCCAGCCTTTTTCTCCTCTGCACAAATACTTGTCCTTTGAGGATGGCATCATGGAAATTTCCCTTGGCAGAAGAAAATCACAGGGGTGTATTCATGGGAAAAAAAAATTTAGATGAAGTGGTTTGTATATGTAGATGGTTTATTTATGGACGTTTTTAGATGGTAACTTTAAAGTTTTCTGAGAACAAATGCATTGGAAGAAAGCAAAATGTCACTGCAACTGTAGAGGTATCGTGACTGGGAGGATGTGTTTGAAGCTAAAACAAAGTGCAACTTACTTCACTTTCTTCCACAACAAGTTTTCTAGGGAGTCCCTGGGTGGTGCAAAAGGTTAACGATAACTGAAAGTTTGGAAGTTTGAATCCACCCAGAGGCACCTCGGAAGAAAGACCTGGTGATCTGCTTCTGAAAAATCAGCCCTTGAAAACCCTATGAAGCACAATTCTACTGTGACACACATGGGGTCACCATGAGTCAGAGTCAACTTGACAGCAACTGTTTTTTTGTTTCTGGAAGTTTTTCCAACCTCACATGGCTGTAGCTAGTTGGTTCAGCTGGCAGGAACAGAGACAGTCAAGGGGCCAAGATGTTGGACTTCAGATGCTGGACTTCTTTGGGGGACCAGATAGCGTTACTTAGTTCTATATGCTCAAATCTATACCCTGGTCAGCCAGCTTACTCACATGAGCATCTAGGTGACAATGTAGCTGGATCCATGCTTTCTAGTCCACAAATGGGGAATCAACAGTATGTCTATATGGAAATAAATGCATCTTCACAATTTAAGGGTATAACTAACATGCCCAGGTTCATCCTTAGTAAGCTCAGGATTTACACCTAATAGGGAGCATGTTCAGAACACGGAATCTCAAAATCATCACTAAATTTGATCACCTGGACAATACAAAATCTGATGACAAAATAGTAAAAAGCCTCTTTAAGAAAGCCAGCTTGTTTTTGCCACAGTGTCCTTAATTAGCATCTGACTATTGTTGACGATAACAGCTTCTACTCTATTTTAAACAAAAAAAATTTTACTCACAAGATCATTAGAAAGGCTGGAGGATCAGGATCTAGGCTGGAACTCCAAACGTGGCTCCTAAAACAACACTGCTGAAGAGAGCTTGCCTGCAAGGGCCTCTGCCAAGACAAAGGAGACAGAAAACAGGAAGCCGTTGTCCCAGCTGTTGACTGTCCCAGCTGTTGATCACAGCTCTGAGGTAACATCCAGGGTCTGGGAAGCTGCTGTCACACCTGCTGTCTCTGAGAACCATATGGCCTTAGCCAGGGTCAGATTAACCAGTAAGCAAGGGACACATCCGGAAAAAAACAAAACATGTTGCCACCAAGTCGATTCCAACTCATAGCGACCCTATACGACAGAGTAGAACTGCCCTATAGGGTTTCCAAAGAGTAGCTGGTGGATTTGAACTGCTGACCTTTTTGGTTAGCAGCCAAATGCTTAACCTCTGTGCCACCAGGGCTCCTAAGGTACACATAGTACCTTGCTTACTGGGTAATCTGTTCCTGGCCTTAACTCCCTCCCGGGTGGAGGAAGATGACACCAGAACTGTTGGTAGGAACAGCTACATCATCTGCATGGCCCAGTGCAAAATGAAAATAATGCAGGGCCCCTTGTTCAAAATTACTAAGAACTACAAGACAGTGACAACAGAGCATTAAACCAAGTGTGGGGCCCTTCTAGGCATAGACCCTATGTAACTACACTGGGTACATTCCCTGAAGCCGGCCCCCACTGTTGACCCTGCTAATCCACACCTGCAAAATGGATACATCCCATGCTATCCCTCCTCCCACTTACCTCGGCACCAAATTCCAGTCTTGTGAGAGTGTGTCTGACTGGCAGAAGCCTGGCTACAACAGAGTCTGAAAAACGTCATTTTTAGCTTTCTAGCCTCTACCGTGAAGGAAACAGTCTAGAAGGAGATGGCAAAGATGCTGAGTGAGCCAATCTGCTGTAGGCACCCAAGTGTTCCAATTCCAGAAGCAAAGGTAACATTTTGCAGAGCAATGTGCTCGCGTCTCACTTTGGGGCATCAAGGCCTACCCTGCTGCAGCAGTAGCTTAGCTCACAGGACCTTTCGTACAGCTGAGAGCATGTTATTCATTCCTGCTCGGAGCACAGGACTGTGCTAGGTGCTGGGGACACACTGGTGACCGAGGAAAAGCAGGCCCCTGCCCTCGTGGAGTTTCTATCAAATGGGTGGAAATGAGCAACTGAAAGTGAACAGCTAAATGAGATCATTTCAGATTGAGTGATATGGAGGACATAGAATAATCCAATAGAAAGTAACTGGGTTGGGGAGTTGCAGGAAGGACCATCTTGGAAAGGTACAATTTCTGAAGGCAGGGTTACTGTATCTCCAAAGTACATCTAAAAACCATTCTCTTTCCTCCAACACTAATGGCAACATTTTAGTCCCAGCTAACACCCTCTCATCAGGCCTCCTTATTTCCACTCTGACCTACCTCCAATCCATTCTCAACAACAGAGGTGGAGAAATTCTTTTATTTTCATAAATCAGATCACAGTCATTCCCCTACTTAAATCCTTTCCATGATCTTGCCTTGCCCTTGGAAACAAATCCAAACCTCCTTATCATTCCATACAATGCCACACGCGATGTGGTCTCTGCCTATCTCTAACCTTCTCCCACTTGCAACGCCACACGCGATGTGGTCTCTGCCTATCTCTAACCTTCTCCCACTTGCCCACGATATCCTTTCTGCTTTTTGGGACATGCCAAGTTCTTTCTTACCTCTCTCGGCACTTACTGTTTTCATAGCTCTTTGAACAGCTCACACTTTCTCATCATCCAGCACTTGGCTAAAATGCTACCTTCTCAGAAAAGCACTGTCTTTGACCACCCCACCCCACGGTTATTCTATGTCATATTGCTTTGCTTAGTTCTCCCAAAGCGCTTATGACAATCTGAACTTTCCCTATTTCCATGTCTGTATGTTTCCCTTCCCTCTCTATGAGGTCCGAGACCTTGCCTGCCTGATTCCATCCTTTACACCTGCCTGGCACGTAGCAGGAGCTCGGGGAATATTTGTTGATGAGTTGACTTACTGACTGATGAATGAGAAAATAGCTACATTCCTGTGCCCTAAAAAGTAGAATCAGCTAATTAATCCTGATTAATTACTTAGGTAGTAAGAATTAGACTTTAAAACTGAACACGGTAGGGGATGGCTGTGGAGTTCAGGAAAATAAAACCCAAGAGCTCAAGGTAACAGGCAGCAATCAGTTTGTGAAGGTCAGCTGTTCCAGAAAAAAACGGAGGCTGGCTTTGGAGTGAAAAGGCTGGCCCAAAAACGGTCCAGTAGTACAGATTACCTCATACTTGTTTATGGGTTGTTTTGAAATTGCTCTTCCTGTTCATATGGTGTGAATTCTCACAGTGAGATCATTTACTCACTGAGAGCAGGGACCATGACTTTCTCCAATTTCCCCCAGTGCCTCCTGGTGGCTCCCTGCTTCTTAACTAAGCTCCCTAAGGACTAACAGTATTAAGCAATGGGAAAACACAGCTCTCGTACTTAAGGTTTTCGTTTCAGTTTGACTTTCGCCACTCCCGACACTTCATCACCAGGTAGGATAACCAACTGTCTAGATTCCTTGGCATGAGGAGGTTCCCAGATGCAGGACTTTCGGTTTTAAAACTGGGAAAGTCCTGGGCAAACTGGAACAATCTGACCACCCTACCACCAGGCCTCCAGGCCACCAAAAAGGTGTCCAACATCTTCATTTTTGTTTAAGATCTTAGACCTAACGGCTTGCCCCAACCCGTTTCATACCTGTCATAGATTGATTCGTGTCCCCTAAAAAATATGTGTATCAATTTGGCTAGGCCATGATTCCCAGTAGTGTGTGATTGTCCACCATTTTGTCATCTGATGTGATCTTCCTGTGTGTTATAAATCCTACCTCTATGATGTCAATGAGGTGGGATAGGTGGCAGTTATGTTAATGAGGCAGGACTCAATCTACAAGATTGGACTGTGTCTTGAGCCAATCTCTTTTGAGATATAAAAGAGAGAAGTGAGCAGAGAGACAGGGAGACCTCATGGCACCAAGAAAGCAGCACCAGGAGCAGAGTGCGTCCTTTGGTTCCTGCACCCGAGAAGCTCCTAGACCAGGGGAAGATTGATGACAAGGACCTTCCTCCAGAGCCAACAGAAAGAGAAAGCCTTTCCCTGGAGCTGATACCCTGAATTTAGACTTATAGCCTACTAGACTGTGAGAGAATAAATTTCTCTTTGTTAAAGCCATCCACTTGTGGTATTTCTGTTATAGCAGCACTAGATGACTAAGACAATACTCTATATCCAGACTCCAAATCCTCATTATTTTCCCCTCCATTTATGGCTTTATCGTATTTCTTAATCCTCACTATTAGCCATGCTTCTCTGGCTTCCCTCCTTGACGATGTTTGGAATCTTCCTCTGACTGTGTCATCCTACAATGTCCTTAGGTGATCGGATTCATCTTGCCCCTTGGGGCTTGAGGTTCCATGCTCATCCCATGCCCCCAGAAAGCCCCATTGCCTGGTTTGCCCAGGTCCTGTTGGTGGGAGTGGTGGGAGGACATTTGAGTGACCAGCATTATCCTGAAATTCGATTCTGATGATAACACTGACTACACAGAGCAGGAAAAAAACTGAAGGATTCAATAGTTACCTGTGACCCTCTAGCATACAGAAGAGGGATCTGCCAACTTTTTCTGTAAAGGGCCAGATAGTAAACATTTTAGACTTTGAGGACCATGCAATCTCTGCCATAACTACTTAACTCTGCCATTGTAATGTGAAAGCGGCCATCGACAATATGTAAACAAATGAAAGTGACTGTGTGCCAAAAAAGCTTAAAAAGGCAGCAGGCCTGATTTGGCCCGAGGACCATAGTTTACCAATCGCTGATGTAGAGCATCATTCCAGATAATTTCAAATGTTTTTATTAAGCCCACAAATGTTTTCTCTATCCTCCCCCACTAAAGTAAGCTATGGCTCCACACACAACTTACACATCATCTTCCTGATACCCATCTTTACCACTTTTAATGATTCATTCTGTAACTTAGCTGAGCTTATAGAATTATTTGCCCCACAAAAATTAATTCTCTTCCACAAAGACACTGACATGGAAAAAAGATCACACGGAGCTTACTTCTAGAGGGATGTTTAATACATGAGTCACTATAAGTCAGAACCAACTCAATGATAACAGGTTTGGTTTTGATTTAACACAAGTTTGTCATAATGAAAGATCGACATGGAGTTAGGGTGAATTATTAGGATAATTGAGATAAACACACAGTTAATACTTTGTTAATGGAATTCTTTGATTATTTGGGGGAAACTCCTCTGATGGGCAGAAGTGTCCTCAATGTTGATGATGGAGAAGGAAGTAAAGAGCGCTTTTAAAGGTAATATTTGGAATAATACCTGTTTTTGGTTTTAGTTTTCATACTGAAGAGTATCAGTTTGTGAGGCAGCAGCCAAGTCTCGATAGCTGCAAGTGGCTTATGTAGAGTGCTGCTTTCATCATACGTACAATTTAATATTCCGGAGGCAGTCAGTGTCTTCATAACATATTTTGAAATGTGCTATTCTTAGAAGTGTATTTTCAAATGGGGAAGGGGTAGAAAGAGAAAGAAAACATTAATAACATTTATAATTAATTTCTGGTACTGCACTCATGAAGTGCACTTATCTTGAAACTGCTTATTTCAGATAACAAATCAAGAGATAAACGGGAAGAGACAAGGAGGCAACAAATCGGGGAAAAGAGGCACATATTTCAGCAAATTGTCCTTATTACATTTATTAGGTTCTGGGAGGTACGATGTGATTAAAACAGGGACAGTGACAAACAGAGCACTAGAGTGTTGTTCATCTGCTTCCCACGAGTCATCCCTGTGGGGGAGGTTATTGCAGAATGACAGGGGTCTTTTGGGGGCAGCGGCAACAGTGCACGGGGGTTGTTTGCTAAGCGAACATTGCTGAGTGTAGAAAACAGAGCGCCTTAACAAGTAAATTCCACACCCCCTCGAATTTGTGCCGCGGTGGGGAGTCCTCAGCAGGAAATCCTCCATATGTTTTCCTTTAATACAAGGAACTTCAGAGGACGAGTTCATTTTTCTTTAAATATCCTTACATCGCTGTAAAACAACACTGAGCTGGGTGATGAGAAATGTCACGGAGAATACGCAAGAACGCCTTCAACTGGAGACAGTGGACACAGTTATGCTTCTAAATTAGATAATAACTTTGTAAAGGTTTTAGTTGTCCTTTAGTTGCTTACATTTAGATATCTTTTTTTTTTTTAAACTATCTCCTATAGTAGAGCTATCTAAGCTGTACTATACTTGGAGCAATGAATATAAAAGGAAGGTTTCTCCAAGATTTGTCCTTTGGAAAAATGAAGCATACCCTGAGGACCAAAGGATTATAGCTCAGATCACAGTCTTTCCTCTTAATCAAAAAAAAAAAAAATCTAATCTGAAATTCAAGATTACTTTAAAACTATCGCTGCAAGTAAGTAATTTGTCTTTGTTTTTCTCCTTTCTTTTTTCTTACTTCCCTAATAAATGTCTATTTTGCATATTGTAATCTCAGTGAAGTTTTTGATTGGGCTATAAATATAAGTAAATGATTTTCCAATCAGTAAATTAATTAGAAAATGAGATACAGCATGTTCTGCTCTTAACACTGTTTAACAGGTAGCCAGTAATATTTATTCGTTTTTATACTGAGATCCATTTAATTTCATTAATGTTCCAAGTGAGTATCTTTTGCCTCATTTTCTCCAGTGATATATACTGTGTTTTAAATTGGAAGGTAAGCAAGTAAAAATTTCTTCTGAAAACAGCATTGTTGCCCTGGCAAGTAAATCAACTTTTGTGGACCTATCTGGAATATTTAGGTAGATTTGCTGAAGAAACTGTAAAGCTAAGAGCAAAACCAGCTAAAGCTGTGACTCTTTCAACATCTTTTGGAAATGCTCTGAAATCATGTTGTAAGTGTGAAAAAAATTATTACTCTGTGGCAAAAGGGCATTGAAACATTAAAATATTTCAGCTGCTATTACCTTAACTTGATTACACTATTAAATTGACCTACAGCTGTGTGTATGTTGGAGTCCACTCAGGACTGCAGAACCCTAGAGCTGTGAACCTGATATAGCTGTATATGGTTACATGATGCACAGGTCATTAGGGAGGCAAACTAGAAGTGCCCCAAAATGCCCTGTTCCCTGTCAGGCTCCTAACTTCTCACACTCGATCCCTCAGCCCTCTCTTCTTTATGGTAGCCTAAGTCATGACAGTTTGCTTCTAAAGAGGAGGTACCATTGTTTAGATGAAAAGATGGCTGATTCAGCATGCTGTCTGGTTGATGTTTGGGTAAGAATCAACACAAGAATGATCTGTACTTCTCCCCACACCACCACCTCCCCCGACCCCCGAGACCTCCACTTCACCACCAAAGCCATTATCAGCACCACTGCTTTCTGAAACAACCTATTCAAAAGAAAAGATAATCGGTGAAAGCCCCTTCCATTAGAGGAGCATGTTGCATTCCTCTCTCCAACTTCCCCTAGTCTTAGACCCTCTGTCAGCCTCGTCCTCTAAAAAACATGATTTCTATTCATCATTGGTTGCCAAAGCCACATGCTCCCAGAATTTGTGACCGTTTAGCCCTTCAGTTAAAGATCATTTTCTGCCAAGCCATCTGTTATTTTCACTTAGAGAGTGTATTATGTCAGATCTGTAGGTGTCCTTTAAATTTTCCCCTACATGTTGTGTAGTAGCTAGATGAAGTCCAAAGGTAAAGTCCTGTTGTGACCACTGGGAATCTATGTCCCACTTTTGAAACTGTTAGCAGCAAGGTATAATCTTGGATGGCACAAGCCCACCCTTGAAGGGAGGATGATCCGGGAACTGTGAAAAATGAAACCAAATGGGAGGCTAGTCTTTGCCATCCAGAATGGTTGTTGATTTTAAAGGAATTGCTTGCTTTCTGATTTAGTTGTGTTTAAGGATTCGTGCTTGTCTCTGTGGAATGGAGTGTTGCCTCAGCAGCCCCCTTATGCATGCTGGCTACCCATCAGCTATGGGAATCTTGGTACTCGACTGTTAGGAAGGGGAGCCGCAAAGAATGTGATTTTTCCTGCTTGTCATGTTCCTCCTTCACCAGTTATGAAAATGCTCAATGCTTTTGCCTTCTTTAAGTGGCCTATTACCTACCTGCTAAGTGAGAGTGAGCCTCCATGACTTCTTTCTTGTCAGTGGAAACTGTATTGCTGAATTTCAAGACATCAGGTCGTCTCTGCAACTTTGGGCAACTTTCCTTTGCTAAAGAAAATGGTTGCCTAGAGCAGCTCTTTTATAAACAGATTAGTCCAGGACAAATCTGAAGTGTCATGTCCTGATGATGATGAAATTGATGATATCTAACATACTACATTAAATCTTCCTTGCCTTACTTGCAATGCAGCCAATGTAGGCAGCTTCATTCTTGTATTTCAATGGACAGGGACAAAAAAAACAATTTCAAGAATGTTTCTATCAACTAGAATCCGTGTCTTTTTTTCTATGTTTGTTGTCATTGTTGATTCTTTCGTTCAACTGTTTAACTTCCAAGGTTGTAGGCTGTCCAAGCTCCTTTCTGTATTACTCTAATTAATTCATGGATGGCACTTCTGGTAGAGAATAAGTAGGCTAGAATAGGCAGCTGGCTGGGGAAGGAAGGACTGGTAGGAGAAGTTGAGACTTCATCGGTGAGTTATTGTGACATGTACTAGTCTCTGCGTTAACCTCTATTGTAAAATGTGACTTCGTGCCACACCATGCTTCTCTTTGCTTCAGTTTCTGCAGAGTTACGGGGATAATTAAACCTTGTTGGTTAAAAGCATTGAAATCCTGGGGAGAAACAGCACATTAGTGAACAAATGTGTTTTAGTTTTTGGTGTTGAGTCAGGTTCTCCTTGGGAGCAAAAAAGACACTTACAAGATGGAATGAAGTGTTTCAAATGACCAGAAGGTGGCAGGAAGGGGCATTCAGATTTTTTGCAATCATAAAATATAGATTTAACTAAAATTTTCTTTAACATCTGTTGTTATAGAAGTTTTATTAACATAAGGAAAATTGTGATAACCTAGTTTGTAGACAGTCATTCAGGCCAAAAGGTATATGAAATAATTGATGAATAAATGAATAAAGAAATCATGAGTTTGTAGATTTGGGAATGGAACTCATTAGGAGTTTAGTAACACTTTGTTTTTATATTGGGAAAATTTTAAAGCTAATTTGCCACGTTTATTACATCATTGATTCAATGACTTGAATATCTCTTAGGGAATCACTTTCTGGGATAGTACATGATTATATATGGGAAGAAATGTACTGCTACAGGGTAAATTCAGTGTATACTTTAAAGATGGTATCCAAAGAGAGAAAAAAATTGAAATCAGAAATACTATTCTCTCACAGCTTTCCAAAACCTGTTGCCGTCGAGCCCTTTCTGACTCCTAGCAACCCTATAGGACAGAGTAGAACTGCCCCATAGGGTTTCTAAGGAGCAGCTGGTGGGTTCAAACTGCCAACGTTTTGGTTAGCAGCTGAACTCTTAACCACTGCACTACCAGAGCTGCCTCACAACTTTGTTGTTGTTGTTGTTAGATGCTGTCAAGTCAGTTCCAACTCATAGCAACCCTATGTACAACAGAACGAAACATTGCCGGGTCCCCCATCATCTTCACGATTGTTGTTATGCTTGAGCCCATTGTTGCAGCCACTGTGTCAGTCCATCTCGTTAAGGGTCTTCCTCTTTTTCACTGATGCTCTACTTTACCAAGCCTAAAATCCTTCTCCAGGGACTGGTCCCTCCTGATAACATGTCCAAAGTATGTGAGACGAAGGAGCATTCTGGCTGTACTTCTTCCAAGACAGATTTGTTCATTCTTCTGGCAGTCCAAGGTATATTCAGTATGCTTTGTCAACACCATAATTCAAAGGCATCAATTCTTTTTCGGTCTTGTTTATTCACTATCCAGCTTTCACATGCATATGAGGTGATTGAAGACACCGTGGCTTGGGTCAGGCGCACCTTAGTCCTTAAAGTGACTGCTTTTTAACATTTGAAAGAGGTCTTTTTCAGCAGGTTTGTCGTTTGATTTCTTGACTGCTGCTTCCATGGGTGTTGATTGTGGATCCACGTAAAATGAAATCTTTGACAACATCTATCTTTTCTATGTTTATCATGATGTTGCTTATTGGTCCAGTTGTGAGGATTTTTGTTTTCTTTACGGTAAGTGTAATCCATACTGAAGGCTGTGGTCTTTGATCTTCATCAATAAGTGCTTCAAAGTCCTCTTCACTTTCAGCAGGCAAGATTATGTCATCTGCATATTGCAGGTTGTTAATGAGTCTTCCTTCAATCCTGATGCTGCATTCTTCTTCATATAGTTGTTTCTCAGGTTGTTTGCTCAGCATACAGATTGAGTAAGTATGGTGAAAGGATACAGCCCTGACACACACCTTTCCTGATTTTAAACCACGAAGTATCCCCTTATTCTGTTTGAATGACTGCTTCTTGATCTATGTACAGGTTCCTCATGAGCACAATTAAGTGTCTGGAATTCCCATTCTTCTCAATATTATCCATAATTTGTTATGACCTACACAGTCGAATGCCTTTGCATAGTCAATAAAACACAGGTAAACATCTTTCTGGTATTCTCTGCTTTCAGCGAAGATCCGTCTGACATTAGCAATGATATCCCTCATTCCATGGCCTCTTCTGAATCCAACTTGAATTTCTGGCATTTCCCTGTCAACATACTGTTGCAACTGCTTTTGAATGATCTTCAGCAAAAATTTACATGCCTGTGATATTAATGATATTGTTTGATATTTCTGCATTCTGTTGGATCACCTTTCTTGGGAATAGGCATAAATACGAATCTCTTCCAGTCAGTTGGCCAGGTAGCTGTCTTCCAAATTACTTGACATAGACAAGTGTTCACTTCCAGTGCTGCATCCATTTGTTGAAGCATCTCAACTGGTATTCTGTCAATTCCTGGAGCCTTGTTTTTTGCCAATGCCTTCAGTACAGCTTGGACTTCTTCTTTCAGTACCATCAGTTCTTGACCATATGCTACCTCCTGAAATGGTTGAACGTCAACGAATTCTTTTTGGTACAGTGGCTCTGTGTATTCCTTCCATCTTCTTTTGATGCTTCCTGTGTTGTTTAATACTTTCCCTGTAGAATCTTTCAATATAGCAACTCGAGGTTTGAATTCTCCCTTCAGTTCTTTCTGCTTAAGAAATGCTGAGCATGTTCTTTACTTTTGGTTTTCTAACTCTAGGTCTTTGCACATGTCATTATAATACTTTACTCTGTCTTCTTGACTGCCCTTTGAAATCTTCTGTTCAGCTCTTTTACTTCATCATTTATTCCTTTCACTTTACTCTACACTTGAGCAAGTTTCATAGTCTCTTCTGACATCCATTTTGGTCTTTTCTTTCTTTCCTGTGTTTTTAATGACCTCTTGCTTTCCTCATGTATGATGATGTCATCTCACAACTCATCTGGTCTTTTGTCATTAGTGTTCAATGCACCAAATCTATTCTTGAGATGGTCTCCAAATTCAGGTGGGATATACTCGAGGTCGCATTTTCGCTCTCATGGACTTGTTCTAATTTTTGTCAGCTTCCATTTGAACTTGCATATGAGCAATTTTAGATTCCTAGAAATTTAAAACTAGAATGGATTTTGGAGTTTTATCTAAGTCCTTTGTTTTACGTAAGAGGAAACAGAAACCAGTGTGGTAAAATGATTTACACAACATCACTAATTAGATGCGGAACAAGGATGATACTTCTAATCTGTTGACTCCAAGTTTGATGCTCTTTTTGTTTACTTTTCTGGCTCTTATGTTTTTAAAATATCATTAGCTTTTCTTTACAGTGATTAAAAATAATAAACATATGCCCGTAATCTTCTCAATCATGTTGCTCTGTTATCTTTTAAATATTTTAATATAAAATATCTCCAACAAACAAAAAATGATGATAGCTGTCTGAAAACTCATCACAAAGATTAAACATATGTTGTTTTGCCATCTTTTAGTTCAGATAACTTGTAAAATAAAATGAAAACACATTACAAACAGCTTAAAGCACTACCCTGTTCCCTTCTCTCTCCTTCTCTCCCAAGAGACCATCATTATCCTGGAATTGCTGTAGCTCATTCTTACGTATATTTTAGTGTTTTTACTATGTGTGTATTAGATATAAGGAGCCTTGGTTGTGGAGTGTTTAAAGTGCTTGGATGCTAACCAAAAGGTCAGTGGTTAGAACCTACCAGCCACTCCGTGGGAAAAAAGATTGTGATAGTCTGCTTCCATAAAGTTTTACAGCCTTGGAAACTCTATGGGGCAGTTCTACTCTATCCTGTAGGGTCATTATGAGTCAGAATTGACTCCATAGCAGTGGGTTTGGTTTTGGTTTTGGGTATTAGATAATAGAAATGGGTATATCTATGTATGGTTTTAATATTGCTTTGTGTTCAGAATTTTTAAATATATGATGTATTTGTCCATAGTCTTTTGTAATTTTTTTATTCAACATTGCTGTGGAGGTTGATCCATGTTAATACGTATCTAGTTTGTTTATTGTAAACTGCAAGATTGTATCACATTGGATAAATAAACCAAAAAAAAAGTTGCCATTGAGTCAACCTAGACACCTAGTGACCCCATACCTGTCAGTGTAGAACTATGCTCCATGGGGTTTTCAATGGCTGATTTTTTGGAAATAGATCACCAGGTTTTTCTTCCAAGGTGCCTCTGGGTAGACTCAAACCTTCAACTTTTCAATTAGCGGCCGAGCGCATTAACTTTTGCACCACCCAGGGACTCCATAAATAAGTCAAGGTTTATTAGCAATTCTAACCAAATAGTGTAACCGAGGTTTATTTATCCATTTGCTTATTCATTTATCCATTTTCCTACTAAGGGAAATTTGGGTTGTCCTTCCAGTTTTGCTATTACAAACAGTGCTACAATGATCCTTATACATATTTTCTTGCACATGTGCTAGAATTCCTCGAGGGAGTTACATGGTAATTGGCTGTTAGGTTATAGAAGATGCACATCTTCACTTTACTAGATAGTGCTAAATTTCTGTCCAAGCTGATTTTACTGGTTTACTAGACCACCAACAATGTTCCAGACTCTGGCCGCACATAAGAATTACCTAGCGAGCTTTAAAAAATTACCAGTGCCTGAACTGTGCATGTAGAGATTTTTGAAATGGTGTATCTTTGGCTATGTATATTTTCACCAAAAAAAAAAAAGCCAAGAAGGGAGAGGGTTGACATGTCATGGGGTTGTTAACCAATGTCCTAAAACAATATGTGTATTGACTGTTTAAAGAGGAACTATTTGTTCTGTAAACCTTCACCTAAAGTACAATTTTAAAAAAATGAAAAAAAAAAATACCAGTCCTAAATCCCACCCTAGACCAATTAAACTAGACTTTCTGAGGATGAGGGCCTAGAATGGCATTTGTTTTAAAGCTCCCCAGATGATTTTAATGTACAGCTAGGGTTAAGACCCACTGACTTAGCATTTCTGTTTCCCCACGTTTTCCAATACTTAGTGTTATCAAAGATTCTTTTTTTGTTAATCTCTTGGATATAAGGACTTTTTGATTACTAGTGATGCTGAGTATATTTTTATATGATTCATGAGTATTTCAGTAATTTCTACTGAGAATTGTGTTTATGTATTTTACCCATTTTTCTCTTTAATTGACTCTTCTTGTTGATTCTTTTTTTTTATGTGAATAAGCAATTGTCCGATCATTATTTATTAACTAGTGCATCTTTCTCCAGTGGCATTTAGTGCTATTGAGACATATATGTTCCTTTTCCAATCCATCTATCAATACCACAGTTTTAATTACGGTAGCCTTACAATAAATGAATGCATCTTTATTATTTTTTCACAAATATGTCTTGCCTATTTTGGGGTATTTACTACACCATATGAATGTAAGAGCTTGGCTGCTGACCAAAAGGTCAGCAGTTCAAATCCACTAGCTGCTCCTTGGAAACCCTATGAGGCAGTTCTCCTCTGTCTTGTAAGATCACTGTGAGTCAGAATCAACTTGACAGCAATGGGTTGTTTTTATGAATGTAAAGATCATCATTTCCAGTTCCATAAAAAACAATGTTGAGATTTTGGTTAAAATTGCATTGAATTTATAGATTATTTGGGGATAACTTCTGTCTTTAAACACTGAGTTCTCCCATCCATGGGCAAGTTCCTGTTGTTTTGTGTTGTCAAGTCAATTCCAACTCCTAGAAACCCTATAGGATAGAGTAGAACTCCCCCATAGAGTTTCCTAGGCTGTCATCTTTACAGGAGCAGATCTCCAAGTCTTTTGTCCCTCTGAGAGGCTGGTGAATTCTAACTGCCAACCTTTCATTTAGCAGTCGAGCACTTAAACCATTTTGCACCACCAGGGCGCCTTGGACAAGGTCTAGCTCTCCATTTATTTAAGCTTACTTTAATGTCTTTCAATATATTTTAATTTCCCCCATTAAAATATTTCATTTTTTTGTTAGATTCATTATGAGGGGCCTAATAAGTATTGTTGTAGTGGGTTTTTTTTTTTTTTAATTTATAAATCTTTTAGTTTAAATATTCTAATTATTGACTGAAAGTGTACAGACACATAATAGATTTTTGTTTAACTCTTGTTTCCAACAATGTGGAACTCTTATGAGTTTTAAAAGCTTGTGGATTCTCTTGGATTTTCTAAATAAACAATTGTATATATGCAAATAATGACCGTTCTGTTAATTGTTTTGTTATATATGTACATATGTTTTGTTATATATATGTTTTATTAAATATATGAAACAAAACAACAGAACTGTCACTATTTGCATATATATGATTGTCTATTTGTATATAAATATATGTTTATACACACACATTTCCCTTTGCTGTCAAGGTTAGGACCTCTTATCCAATGTTGAATAGAAGCAGGCATCCTTTCTTATTCCTGATTTTATATGGAGTGCCTGTAGCTATTCAACATTAAGTGTGGCATTTTCTTAGAGTTTTTAAGTAGATGATACCTTTTATTAGATTGATAAAATTCTCTTTTATTCCTAGTTTTCTAAGAGATTTTATCTATAAACTGTTTTAAATTTTATATTTTTCCCTGCATATATTGAGATGAATTTCTGATTTTCTCTTTTAATCTGTTAATTGGTGAATTACATTAATAAATTTTCTGTTTATTTTAAATTTCTAAAATTAAACCATCCTTCTCTTCTGGGACAAACCCTACTTGACCACAATTTTTAAAATATTCATTCTAAATTTGGTCTGCTAATACTTAATTTAGAATTTTTGTATTCATAAATGACATTGTCCTATGAGTTTCCTTTTTTGTTTTATATCAAGTTTATCCTACTTTATAAATTGAATTAAGAGAGATTATCTGTTCTATTTTATGAAACAGTTCAGACAAAATCAAAATTATTTTTATTAGAATTTGTTTTGTCTTGAAAATTTGGTAGTGCTTGCCTGAAAGAATAATATGTCTGTTTGTTTTGATTTGTTTTGTTGCTTTTCGGATAGACTTTAATTAGTGATTGTTTCTTTTAGTGTTATTGGTCAATTCAGGTGGTCTTTTTTTCTTCTTGAGTAATTATTTGTAAGTTATATTTTATGATGAATTGACCATTTTGACTAGGTTTTCAAATTCATTGACAAAGTTGTTCCTGATATTCTGTTTTTAAAATATCTACCATATCTGTAGTTATGTCCTTTTTCTTTACCCATACTAATATAGTTATTTGTGCCTCTGTTCCTCGCCTGTGTGTGTGTGTGTGTGTGTGTGTGTTTGTCTCTATATAAGCCTTGCAAGAATTTTGAGTTTTTATTAGTTTATTTTCAAGGAATCATTTTTTGGTTTTCTAGGATCTCTGTGTCACTGAATAGTAAATACCCTCGATAGTCAAACAATAGTTTTCTCTTCCTTGTCTCTTAGTCTTATATTCATCCCCATATCTCACTGTTCTGCATTCTAAATGATTTTCTTAAATTGGTTTTTCAGGCCATTAATTATGTCTTCAGTTGTATCTAAACTGTTGTTTCACTCAGTGAGTTTTTCATTTTAATTTCTGTGTTTTTCATTTCTAGACAGTCTGTGTACCTAATATACTATTTTGTTCATTTTTAGTTCGTATTGTTAAATAATCTATTATTTTGTTTTGTTATCTAAACATCTTAGGATTCAAGTTCTAGTTGTTGTGTCTGGTGATTCTTTCTCATGGTGGATTATTCTTCATGTGATTTGTAATTTTAGTTTGTGAGCTCATCTTTATTGGAGAATCAGGTATAAAAATATACAGCCAGAGTAGATACAGTCCGTCCCTTCAGTGACATTGTGCGTTTGTTTTTGCTAAGTGTCCTAGGATGAATCCTTAGTCCAATTTCTTGATTCAGGTGTTCCTGGACCACACACATAGCCCTAGTTACAAATTCTGAATGAATACCATCTTTTCCCTTCACTTAGCATCTAGACAGAGACAGAGAGGGATTGTTATTATGTCAATATTGCTGGGACACTTCTACCTGTCCCCTATTTCTATATAGGTATTTAAACACGAGCTTCTAGGTTACTGAGACCCACAAATGTAGCTTTAGTATCTGCTGGTGCCCTTACCACACGGCTTGTTAGTTCTCTGTATCTTACACCTGATTATATCTTTCTTTATTTTATTTTGGAGTCTTAGTAATGCATTTGAAAAACTGATATCTTTTATCTGTTGTTTCTAAGTGTTTGTAGTGGGCAAATTTTCAGAACAAGAAGTCCTACTTGGCCTTTTTGCTATTAAAAAAAAAAAACTAAGAATTTCACTAATTATATTCTCCATGCAAAGTTCTCTTGCTAGTTTTTATAAAAATGTAGCATATCCAAAAATTAACTTTAAAATCCTTTAACTAATGTAACCCTGAATGTTTTACTATATAACCTCGAGGAATTATACTCCTTTTAACATCTAAAATAAACACAGCTATACCCTGGTGTGTTGAGAATGGCAGGATGGGATGAGGCAGGGCAGGGGTGGGGGGTGGGGGGAGGGCTATATCCTACTTTGAGAAAAATTTCAGGGAGAATCTGGGTAGTCATCTGTACAAGAACAAATATTTTCTGATATACTGTCTACTACCTTGAGACATTTTCCCAACAAATCTTCTTATAGCCCATGTTCAGCCTTATAGCCAAATCCTTGGTATCAAAGCTGTTAAATCTTCATAAGATTCTCTCCAGTTCCCTCTACCACTCACTTCCCACTATACCACTCAGGTCTATAGATGTGAAGGAAACTGTATTAAACTTTTGTCTGCTATTAAAATGTCTTCTAATCTGATTTTTCACATCTAATTTTTATGACATGTTAAAAAGTATATTAGCAAACAAAAGTGGTTGATTAAAGGCAATGTTAATAATTGAATGCTATCTGAGCCTGACATACCTCAAAATATACATTGTCAGCAGTCTTTATAACTTCCATTGGATGTGCTATAATTATAGGCTATTTTGTCCTAAAATTCTCTTTGGAAGCAACAAGTTAGTAATAAGTCGGTAATCAGAAACAGTTAAAACAAAAAAACAAAGGATTCAAACAAAAACAGCAAATATTCTTTCAGCACTTGGTGCCCAAAGTTATTTCCGAAGCCCTATCATATTATTTTACATTAAATATCTAAAAAAAAATTACTACAAAAATAAACCCATATGTTTGCTGAATCTCATTCTGTGTTTGGATTGAGGTGGAGTCAGTTGTTAACTGCATGATTGGGGCACAGATGCTGAGTCTTTTTATTTTCTTAATTAACAATTACTGCTTCAAACCCTTGTCAGTGGTTTACAATGGCAATAATCCCTACCCAAACACTTGTTACTGTAGATCCTAAGAGGTTTGCTAGAACATTAACCTCAACTTGACCCATCATGGTTGCAGGCAGGGTCTACAGGGGTCAGTGATCATTTCTAGAAAATTATTGAGCGTGGGCTGTACCCTAGATTATGTAACTTACTTCAAAAATAATGATAATGTGTTTGTCATTTTAAATGTCTAGGATCAGCAAGGCTAATGAAAATGTTTAAATCCTTATCAGTTGGAATGAAAAGGGTTGGCTCCAGACAGTGCTGACTTCAAAATTTTTGCGCTGCTTTTGTTCATCCTGTCTGCCGATGCACACGGCCGACTGATGTGGGGCTTGACTTGCCATAGCGACTCATTCATCCATATTATATGAGAAGGGGGCTTCCGGGCCTCTACATGTGCTGTGCCACATTCCTCTAGTTCTCCAGCAAAGCTTTTTAATTGGCATCTGTGACTAATGAGCATGAAGTCCCAGGAGTAATGGAGCATAGTCTTCTATCTCCCATTAAGATGAGCTCCAAACTCAGAGCTTATCAAACTGGAACTTCAGGAGCAGCCAGGGTTAAAAGCCTGAGATAGTACAGTAAGTAATAGTTTAATTTTCTGCCTTCATAAACGGGCATTAATAATTCTTTGCTAAATTACACTGCACATTTAGCGTTATTACCTAAGCTGTAATTGCCAAGGCCCTCGCTGGCCCTGGCGATTAAAGACCACAAACCGTTTTTTAGGAGAATCTGAATTAACCCTGCTTTAGCTACAGTTTAAGCCAGTTGCCGTAAGGTTTTCAATGGCTGATTTTTCAGAAGTAAATCACCAGGGCTTTCTTCCAAGGCGCCTTTGGGTGGCCTCAAACCTCCAACCTTTCAGTGAGCAGCCAAGTGCATTAACCATTTGCACCACCCAGGGACTTCTCCTAAAGTTTAATCTGAGTAAATTTCTCCAAGTAAAGTAATCATCTCCCTCTTTGTGTAGGGGCGCTGTTCCATTCTGCCTGAGGTCATGTGGGATGAAGTAAGCGCTGGAGATGGGTCACACTGAGCTGGTGAGAAAGGCACTAAACCCCTCCCAAGTATAGAGAATGCCGATGCAGATAGTACTGCCCTAGAATTTTTATTTTTCTTTTTAATTTACACCTTCAATTATGTGCCTTGCTGCAGTGCAATAGAGAAATAAGTTGATTAGAAAAGCAGGATGAAGAACTGATAGTCCTTACCTATTATTTATTATATTTGGTCAAGGACATCAGATAGATACCAAAACCAAAAAACAAACCCATTGCTGTCAAGAGTAGAACTGCCCCACAGGGTTTCCAAGGAGCAGCTGGTGAGGATTCAAACTGCCAACCTTTTAGTTAGTTTTAATTAACCTTTTAGTTAACCACTGCGCCAACAGGGCTCCATCAGATACATAAGGTCGTTAAAAATCAGTAAGGAGCTGGGGCTAGGGGGAGGGGTTATGCTCCTTCCCTAAGATCTTAGCATGGATGTTCGAAAGGACGCTTGATGGTTTCATTTGGCTATTGGCAGTTTAGAGACTTCATACTTCTAAGTAGCATGAAAGAATACATATCAATAAAAATACTTTAAATGACTATAATGTTATAATAATGAATTTTTATTCTAAAACTGATGTATTTCATAACCTATATACCTCTTCCCCTCTCCCATTGTTAATCTTGATTTTAAGCAGTCATCTCTCTATCACAGGACTCTCTTATCTTTCGTCCTATACATCTGTATCCTATCGTTTCTACTTATCTATCTCTTTTCTTTACCCATGCCTTTTACTCATCCTTGGAAACTTGGCTTGAACTTCTTTTCATCCTGTCCAGATTGATCATCCAGTCCTGACTATTTCATTGACCTCTTTTTTCCTTCTCTTTTTCATGGTGTTCCATGGACCATTACAGCTCTTTAATTAGGTTCAGATTCCTGATTACAGGCCTACATACCCTGTCTCACATTACCTCTGACGTCCGCTATCTCCGTCCTCCTTTCCAATAAGACCTTAGCATCTGTAGACTATTTTTGCAGACTTGTTGACCATTCTCTCCTGACATCTCTCACACAAAAATGTTTGTAAGTGTCTAAATCACACACCTTTCTGCTTCAAGTGTATAAGTTACAATTCAACCTTTCAATGGAGACTTCTTTGATTGGGCTTACTGGTTACTTGAAGGGCTACTGGCTTCAAAGACATAATACAACTTGAGCAGCACTCATTTCCTATATGAACTCATGTGTAATTAGCATGCATTGAGAAGGATATGTGTTCATTATTTACTTGAATCATATTATAGGCTATTTTAAGGCAGTTACCAGATTTAATGTCCTATAGCATCTTTTGTAAATCCATAACCCTTAGCTTGCATAATCAATATCACAGTAGTTAATGATAGTGGTGGGATCCAACTTTATGTAAAATGAACTTCTAGCAAATGTATACCTGGAACATAGAGTTGGCAGAGTACCATGGAGCTTCTGCATGATACTTTACGAACTGAAATTTAAAGAAATAAATATCCAGGAGCCACTCAAAAATGATAAGCAAATCATCTGGCTGCTCATAGAAATCCAAACAATATCTATTGGAATTACCTTCTCATGCACATAGTGACTGGCATATAGTAAGTTCTCAATAAATATTAAATTTACTGTAATTGGAAAATATTTTCAATACTATATGATTAATCACCATCATCAACTTTTCCAGCAACTTCTCCATAAAAATCTCTAATTACTCTGTGATTACCTCAAGGCCCTAATGGCCATGATGAAATCAATACCGCAATTGCTGGTCTACTCATTAAACTGGAGTTCTTTCTTTAATCTAGGGATGCAAGGCTCTCTATCTTTCCTTGGTATAAGATAAGAGGTTAAAGTGTCTCAAGACTGGTCAGATAGTGATAAAAGCTTTTCTTTATGAAGGAATGAGAATCTATTTCTTTAGACTGATACATAAATGATTTAGTTAAAACATAAAAAATGATTACAGTTCAGTTTTATTGAATATTGGAATAGAAAATAGTGGCAGATAGGGAATCAATCTCTTTATATTTTATTACAAATAGAGTTAACATACTGAGATCCAAGGTGGATTTGGGACTAACTTCAAATACTACAAACCAAGGATTTTATACTTACCAATAAAAGTTTCCCTATTCTTTGATTACTTGGTGTTTCTTCCTAGGTATTTTTAATTTCAGAAGACTGAGGGCTAGCAAAGATGTTCAGATTCAGCCTTGGAGTTTTATAATCATTTGTTTTGCCAGAGACATTTTACTGATCTTGTGTTATTTAAAGGCCAAATGGAACTGTTATGGTGCAAATCTGAAAAGAATGCCAGAACTAACACAGTATGGAGATCACATTTTCACAGAAATAATGATTCCAAGTCTTACAATTTAATTTTCACAGTTGAATGAACTTGTCTTTCTCTTCTAAAAATATAGCCTACCACATCCTGAACTGCAACCCTTTAGAAAAAAAGACCAAGCCTCTAACTTAGCATTCTACAATTATGCCCACTTAACACTTTCACATTCAATAATAATTTTTTTTTAATTAAAATGAATTTTAAGCCTACAGGCGGGTCCTTTCTGAAACAATGATGGAAGAAGAAAAGAATTATTCTATATTTCTTCTAACTTAAAGTAAAAACCACTTAACCTAAAAAGAGTGATGAGACTTCTATTTTAGGTAGGAGCATGTGAACTGTCACAGAAAAAAACAGGTTGTGTGTCCTGGAACCCAAGGAAATACACTTTTCGTACTTTCTCGGGGAGCTGAGAAAAAAGTTCCTAGGAGAATTTCCTTGCTTACATGGGTATATTATTAGAATCTAGTCCTCTGTGTTATTGGGCATAGTTCTATAATATATAATCTCCAAATCTCAGTGACTTCTCAATATAAAGGTGTATTTATTACTCACAACATTATCCAATGGTGTGAGGATGAGGTCAGGGTGAGGGCTCTGCTCCAAGCAGTCATTCAGGGACGCAGGATACTTAAAATGTGTGGCTATGCCATTTTCCGAGGCCTCTGTTTTCTCTGCATTGAGCATGCTGATGGGAGAAAATTATGGAGGACTACCTAGGAAGTCTTCTGGAGACCAGAACTAAAAGGTGTATATGTCACTTATCCCCTCATTCCATTCCTCAGCCATTTCTCATGCCTGAACTCAGTCATATGATCCCACCTAATTGCAAAGGAGGCTGGGTAATGTAGCCTGATTGACAAGAGGAAAAGGAAATAGGATTTGATGAATACATAACAGTCTTGGTTATCATCTTCAATGATTTTGAATTGGCGTTAACTAACAAGGTATGTGAAAATAATACCATAATTGGTCCTGAATGTAAGTAGTTGTAAGAAAATACAGGACCAAGCATGTCCATTCCAGGAATTTGTAGCTATGTATTGTCCACTAGGGAGAGTGCACAATTTTAGATGCTGTGAGGGATATAAAATGAGTCCGACGTTATCTCTGCCCTCAGGTAGTATACAGTCTCCTAAGAAAGTAAGCCATCTGTATAACTAGCTTGTATAAGAGGATGTTAATTGGAAGTTTTTACTAAGATTCCTAGTTCTAATAAAATTCCAAAGGGAAGTACCAGTTCAAGGTGCATATTTTCAAAAGACAGTCAAGAATGGGTTCTATAACCTAAAAACTTCTCAACCACAAATTGGATATAAAAGGGTCCAAAAAGTGAAGGTTGAGAGACAATTTTATGAGGAGGATTTCTACAGAAAAACCTTCCTGTGTTTGCTACCCTACTCCCAGGATGAGGGCTGCTGGCTGTCTGTCACCTTACCTAAAGTCTACTAAGACTGACTTCAACAGAACCATTTGGGAAACTTGATACATATTCCCTGAGTTTGGAAGGACATATAGTAGAATGATGTCTTTCTCAAATCTGAGAAAGCTAGAGGATGATACACCACGACTGACTAACTGTTCTGATGGCAGGAACAAAGGAGAGTTTTTGCAGGGTTGAAATCAGCCTGTATCTCAAGAGTTTATTCAGTGAAAGGAGGCATGGGGGCCATCATAGATTCCGATATGGCTGCCTAGATGGGTGAAAGAACGTTAGCAAAGAAAAGGTGGAAGTGGACTGCTAGATGCCCAGGGGCTGAGGAAGAAGCAATCAGCTGGACTAGGGCTTCATTGCCTAGGTCAATGGGTCAGAAGAAGACCTCATTGCAGGAGAGTCTCTGAAGAACCCACAAAAATGGTCATAGAAAAAAATCAGCTTTAAATACAGCCAAGCTCTCTGATGATCCTCTTAGTCAAAAAGATCTTTCTTGTCCCTCTTATCTCTCTTTCATCCTTCATCCCTGATGGTGGGAGGCTGGTCAGAAACAGCAACCAGTGAGAAGGAGAGTATGGGGATGAGAAAGCTTTTGTTGTTGTCAGTTGCCATCAGGTCAGCTCTGAATCAGGGTAACCCCGTGTACAACAGAATGAAAAGTTGCCTGGTCATGTGCCATCTTCGCAATCATTGGTATGCTCGAGTTCGTCGTTGTGGCCACTGTGTATTTTGAGTAGCTTCCAACATAGGGCACTCATCTTCCAGCACTGTATTGGTCAATGTTCTGCTGTGATCCATAAGGTTTTCAGCTAATTTTCAGAAGTAGATTACCAGACCTATCTTCCTAGTCTGTCTGTCTGGAAGCTCTGCTGAAACTTGCCTACCATGACATAGTTTCAAGCATCATACAATACACAAGCCACCACAGTATGACAATTGACAATTGGGTGGTGGATGAAAAATCTAGAGGAAGCCAAATACACTCCTTGATTTGAAGGCAGCAGCTTGCTTGCTGATGGCCTTGGCTGAGAGATAGTAAAGATGTGTTTGTTACCTTTGAATAAAGATTTAAGTGCTGATGAATATTGAGGTGGACATTCTGATTTCTGAATTGATACCATGTTTTGTAACCTACAGTGAACATAGAACTTTTTTTTAACAAAGAATGTTCAGAAAAGTCATGGTTTTGCCTGGGTTTTCATCAGGGACAGAAGAAGAGCTAACTTCTTGGATAGGCAAAAACAAAGTTTTTTTTTTATGATTATAGAGTATATAGCTGATATGTTTAATGTTCCATTTGCATTTGGATTATGGTAAAGTGCCATAGGAAAAGTAAAAATAAAGTGCTTTGGGAGGTCGAATAAAGAATACTTGCTTTCTAGAGGGAGTGGAAGTGTGTATAAGGAAAGGTTTCATGGAGAACTTAGCAGAGAACAAGGCGTGTGTACCAGATCTTAGAGGGTAAAGGCGGAGAGTTGGGATGGACTGGGGATGGGTAGAAGGGTGATGGAGCATTGTTAAAGGCATTCTAGAAGAGCAAACAACATAGAAAAGACAAGGAGACAGAAAAACAGCAGAAACATATAGAATAGCGATTAGTTCCATTTGACTGAAGCCAAGCATGGGCAATAATGGCAAATAAGTTAGAAAATGTTGGCTTCAGGCTTGGGTAAAATGCTATACTTAAGGCATGCTTGAAATCTCAGCTGGTTATCTGCAGAAAACACAAGGAATCAAGGACGAGGCAGGTAACCAGGGCAAAGGGAGAAGCCTTGTTGTAGGCCTGACCTTCATGGTAGGTAACCAGATGTCTGACTCAGTGTCCAATGAGGTATGGGGCATTAATTGTTGTCTAGAAGGTATGAATAACTTCAAATATAAGAATAAGAACAAAGCCAGTTTCTATGAGGTAGAGGTCAAATATATCCCAGATTTCTACATTATCCAAGCTGCTGTACCACTCCATCTCTGACAATGGCCACTCTCCCTGTCCTCAGCACTCTTCCCTCCTCTGTTTAGGTTAAGCAGTTTGCTGAACTGTCTCACAGAACTCACGAACTGTACTTACAGTTACGTGGTTTATTAAAGCAATATGGTACAACTCGAGATCAGGAGCAACAGGCTACAACTCAGGATCTGGATGAGGAAGTACGTAGGCAGTCTCACTTCTTCGGTGCAGGACAGCTCTCTCAGCTCCTCCTGGCCATGCAGTCCTCCTGTCAGCCCCCTGAGGACAGGCTTCTGTTGGCCCTGCCATCTGTCACCACCACCTCTGCCACTGGGCCCCTTCTGGGCCTCTCACTGTCTTCAGTGTTACAGCCCTTGACCCATGTTACAGCTCTTTTAGGAGTTTCCTTGCCTCCTCTCTCTCTGCTTCATCTTTCTTCTCTCTTCTTTCTTCCTTCTACTTCTTTCTGTCTCTGGCTGCATGTATAGACAAACTCCTCATCAATTTCAAGGCATGGTTCTCCCACCAGGGCCACAAACTGACTAATCCCTTATCGGTAGGCCATAGACGATTCATAGGCATAGTAGGCTACAGACTCCTCATTTGCATAGTCTATTGATCAATCCCTGCAAGGTACATACCAATCGCAGGGCAAGCTGCGGCCCAGGACCAGACAAAAAGTATCAAACCAAAAGTTGTTTACAGCTTATCCAGGAAATGTCAATCAACCTGGACACAAAATTTCTGGGGTAGAAAACTAAGGTAAAGGTAATTCCTCAGAGCTTAGGGGGAAAAAATCTCTCAAGCTCTTTTTCCAAAGTCCTAAGGCAAAAGGCCACGTAAAGGAACTCATTTCACCACACAGACCAAGTTGATTCTCAAGAGGGAGCTAATGTGGTAAGTGAGGTGTGAAAACAAAGAATTGTAGGTGGTGGTGATAATAAATTCAGTAAATTGTTCTTGAAGGTAAACCTTTTAGCACGGAGTGGTTTTGTCAGTCAAAACTGTATAGAGTAGAAAAACTTAATGACAGGCATCTCCAACACTTGCCAGTTCTGTGACCTCTGACAAGTAATTTAACTTCCCCAAGCTTCAGTTTCCTCATCTGTGAAGTGGTAATAATACTACAATGCAATGCAATGCAATATAATACAATAATAATAACACAATCCACATACAGATCACCCAGTAGGATGCCTGGTATATATTTGGGGCCCAGGAAAATCTAACTCCCTTCTAGGGGAAAACTTTCTGCTAACTTCCTGTCCAGGGGGAAAGGCTGACAAGACCCAGAGGGGGATGGAGATTCCTGATAAGCAGGCTATAATTTATGTATGGCTCCAGTCTCAGCAAGGGAACCAGAGGAAAAATCAGGAAACCAAAGCAGATGCTCTGTTTCATGGACCAACACATCAGTAGGATGCAGGAAGGCTGTAGGTCAGTGGGCCTTTAGATCCCCTAAATACTGAGCTTAGAGCAAGAAACACCCACCCTCTAGCAATTCTGAGTCTGCTGGCCTGCTCAGGCTCATAGCCGGGGTGGAGCTGCATTTGCAGGTCACAAGTCTTCAGTATCTAAAGGTGTCTCAGGGAGACAGAAGAAAATGGGTTATGGGAAGGGAGTAGTGCCAAGCCAGGAAGTTTGAACACTATCCCAGTGCCATAGCAGTCTTTTAAGGAGGGCAGAGCTGAAGGAGGGGAGAGACCTGAGATTTCACATATCCATGCAGTGGTGGAGAGGAGATGGCAAGATGAGGAGGTGGGACAGTAAGAGGAGCAGCCCAGATAGTAAAAACAAAACGGATGAAACTGAAGGCAGAAAGAGATGGTAAGGGTCAGGAAACAGGGACTCTATCACACCTCTGCTGCTGAGCTTTCTGAGCCTTGATGTCGTCATCCATCAAATGAGCTTAAGTACACCTCACTTATCTATAGCCTGTGATCTGGAAACCTCATCTTTCTAGAATTTGGCAAAAATGTAAAAGTGATCTTTGGGCAGTCACCGTAGACATTATTACAACTTTCATGCTAAAAACACGAGACAGTACTCCCTCTCTGCAGCTTCTTAGTCATGGCTGTGTGCTTAGTTTAAACACAATTTTAATAGCATTCTAGTTACTCTTCCCATAGCAAAAGTTGTAAGTAAAGTGGGGTATGAGATTCAGGCATGTTAGCAGGAACAAGCAAGAGTAGAAAGCGTACTACAAGGAGGAGATAAAAGGAAGCAAAGGAATTATTTTAAAAATTGCAATATGGATCCATTCAGTGTCCAAAAAAAAACAGACCCATTACCGTTGAGTCGATTCCGACTCATAGCAACCAATAGAACAGAGTAGAAGTGCCCCATAGGGTTTCCAAGGAACAGCTGGTGGATTCGAACTGCCAACCTTTTGTTAGCAGCTGAGCTGTTAACCACTGCGCCACCAGGGCTCCCCATTCAGTATAGGGACAAAGAATATCCCCATCTCCATACGCTCTGGGAGCCTGTCTGTATTTGTGCTATAGGCTTTGGAATGGGCAGACATAATGAGTAACTGATGTTTGCAAAGATAATTCTGAATCATCAAAAAATACATAAATTATGTCCAGAAGCCTCTATTTTAAAAGAGGCAGGGGAGGGGGTGGAATACCTTTTTAAAATTCTATTCAAAATTATACATATATATATATTTTAATTGGGGCCTTTCAAGGAGTAAGTTTTCATTATATGAACACCCATTTATCCAGTATATGTCTTTTGTATGTTACAGTGTTCTTATACGGACCAATGTGACAATAAAATGTGAAGACTGCTAAAAAAAAAAATACAAGAACTTAGTAAAATGAATAATCATCTTGAATAAATTTATTTTGATGATTCTACCATTGCTGAAAATAGTTTTGTAATTAATATTTATTGTTTATACATCCTTACAGTGAGATTGTAATAATAGAAGGTAACAGCTTTCTTACTTTAGAATCTCACCTTACTATTTAAAGAGAAAACCACCACCACCAATAACAACAAGATATCACTGAGCCTGGTTCTGAGGGCTGAACATTTAACTTTATGTTGTAGGATGGAGACACTTACTGGCCCTTGAAATTATCTTGGAACATGACTGAATTATCCATATTATTCACAAGTTTTCTTCTTTTAGACTGCTTACCAAAAAAAAAGAAGAAAGAAAAAAATTAAACCTACCCTAAAGTTCAAAACTTTACTACCATTGAAAAGATTTTTTTATATGTACCATAAACTCTGGTGTCAAGGTTCAAAGTGGAATATCAAAGGTAGCTTGAAAGATGACATCATCATTAAAATAGGTAACTCCTTTGAAGGGGACAGTACTCATATGATATCTAAATTCTAGCATATTTGTTTAAAAATGTACCACATGGAATTACATTTGGAAGAACACTGACAATTATTAAACCCTTTGCAAAAGTAAGAATATTATTGTTGTCATCATTATACCTGGGTCTACCTTGGAGCCTGAGATTGCAGAGACTCATTAGTGCTGTCCTGGCTGAGACTGTTGGCAGGATCATAGGTGTCTCTGCATTGGCAGGCAGGGTGATGACTGAGGCTGAATGACTGCAGGTAGATGTATTACTGCCCTCTCAGAGCCAGATGCCCGGGCTTGTAGCAGAGCAGCCCTGTGCCCTCAGGAGCACACTCTCTCAGAGGTTGTTCAGAGCTGAGAATGACATTTTCCAAACAGCATTATCTTCTGCTCCACCTAACCTTTCTTTGAAAAGCCACATAAGATTTGAACAAACCTGCTTTTCCTGAGATGTCAAAAACCGCCAAGGTGGGTTAAGCCCCAAAACTTTTTGCTGATATATTTTTTTAAATTGCTATGGCCTGAGTTCATTTTTAAGCATTCAATTTTTAAAAATATAGTTAAATCATATCATTATATAAAGTGTTATAAGCCACTTACAACTCTACTAGGGTGTGCCAAGCCTGAACTTAGAAACAGTAGAATGTGTTATATTTGGAAGGCCTCAACATCAAAATATCCTAGTCATTCTAAAGACTATGATACATTAAGACTTAATTATCTGGAAATTGGATGAACCCCTGAAACTATTGCCCTGAGATAATCTTTAAACCTTAAACCAAAAATAACCCTGAAGTCATCTTAAAACCAGACAGTACTTTAGCATAACTAATAAAAAGTGTCTGCCTTGAGCATTATGCTCTTTGAAGAACTATCTCCACCACTCATCTTCCAGTTTGTCGTACTGTGGTGGATTGTGTGTTGCTGTGATGCTGGAAGCTATGCCACTGGTATTTCTACTTCTGAAAACATTGACCAGTGAAAACCTTACGAATAGCAGTAGAATATTGTCTGATATAGTGCCAGAAGATGAGCCCCTCAGGTTGGAAGACACTCAGAAAAGGACTGGTGAAGAGCTGCCTCCTCAAAGTAGAGTCGATGTTGATGACATGGATGGAGTCAAGATTTTGGGACCTTCATTTGCTGATGTGGTACAACTCAAAATGAGAAGGAACAGCTGCAAACACTCACTGTTAATCACAACGTGGAATGTACAAAGTGTGAATCTAGGAAAATTGGAAGTCGTCAGAAATAAATTGGAACCCATAAAGATCGATGTCCTCGGCATTACTGAGCTGAAATGAACTGATATTGGCCATTTTGAATCAGACAATCATATGATCTACTAACCTGGAAATGACAAATTAAAGAGGAATGGTGTCACATTCATCATCAAAAAGAACATTTCAGGATCTATCCTGAAGTACAACCCTATCAGTGATAGGATAATATCCATAGGCCTACAAGGAAGACCAGTTAATAAGACTATTATTCAAATTTAAGCACCAACCATTAAGGCCAAAGATGAAGAAATTGAAGATTTTGACCAACTTCTGCAGTCTGAAATTGATAAAATATGCAATCAAGATGCATTGATAATTACTGGAGAGTAGAATGTGAAAATTGCAAACAAAGAACAAGGCTCAGTAGTTGAAAAGCATGGCCTTGGTGATAGAAACACCAGAGATCACATGAAAGAATTTTGCAAGACCAACGGCTTCTTTATTGCAAATACCTTTTCTCAACAATATAAACAGCGATTATACATGTGGACCTCCCCAGATGGGATACACAGGAATCAAATTGACTAATATCTGTGAAAAGAGAAGATGGAGAAGCTCAATATCATCAATCAGAACAAGGCCAAGCTGGTTGAATGTTCATGGGGAATGCTGGTTGAATGTTCATGGGAAATCAGCAGCAGAGAGGAGGAGTGTGCTGTCACAGAATGGGGTGAGCGGTTGGGTTCTTATAACAATGTATGTAAAAAAAAAAAAATTTTGTATGGGAGACTAACTTGAAATGTAAACTTCATTTAATTACAACAATTAAAAAAAAAAAAAAGAACAAGGCCAAGGGCCAGCTGCGGAACAGACCATCAATTGCTCATATGCAAGTTCAAGTTGAAGCTGAAGAAAATTAGAGCAAACCCATGAGAGCCAAAATACAACCTTAAGTACATCCCACCTGAATTTAGAGACCATCTCAAGAGTAGATTTGACACATTGAACACTAATTACTGAAGACCAGATGAGTTGTGGAATGGCATCAACGACATCATACATGAAGAAAGCAAGAGGTCATTAAAAAGACAGGAAAGAAAGAAAAGACGAAAATGGATGTTAGAAGAGACTTGCTCTTCAACATTGAGTTGCTAAAGCAAAAGGAAGAAATGATAAAGTAAAAGAGCTGAACAAAAGATTTCAAAGGGCAGCTCCAGAAGACAGAGTAAAGTATTTTAATGAAATGTGCAAAATCCTGGAGTTAGAAAAGCAAAAGGGAAGAACACAGTTGACATTTCTCAAGCTGAAAGAACAGGTGAAAAAATTCAAGCCTCAGGTTGCAATATCAAAAGATTCTACGGGGAATATATTGAATGATGCAGGAAGCATCAAAAGAAGATAGAAGGAATACACACAGTCACTGTACCAAAAAGAATTGGTTGACATTCAACCATTTCAGGAGGTAGCATATGATCAAGAACTGATGCCACAGAAGGAACAAATCCAAGCTGCGTTGAAGGCATCAGCGAAAAACAAGGCTCCAGGAATTGACAGAATACCAATTGAGATGTTTCCACAAACAGATGCAACACTGGAGGTGTCTATGCCAAGGAATTTGGAAGACAGCTACCTGGCCAACCGATTGAAAGAGATCCATATTTGTGCCCATTCCAAAGAAAGGTGATCCAACAGAATGTGGAAATTTTCAAACAATATCATTAATATCATAGGGAAGTAAAATTTTCTGAAGATCATTCAAAAGAGGTTGCAACAGTACATTGACAGACAACTGCCAGAAATTCAAGCCAGATTCAGAAGAGGATGTGGAACAAGGGATATCATTGCTGATGTCAGATGAATCTTGGCTTAAAGCAGAGAATACCAGAAGGATGTTTACCTGTGTTTACCTGTGTTTTATTGACTATGCAAAGGCATTCAACTGTGTGGATCATAACAAATTATGGATAACATTATGAAGAATAGGAATTCCAGAACAGTTAATTGTGCTCGTGAGGAACCTGTACATAGACCAAGAGGCAGTTGTTTGAACTGAACAAGGGGATACCGCGTGGTTTAAAGTCAGGAAATGTGTGTGTCAGGGTTGTATTTTTCACCATACTTATTCAATCTGTATGCTGAGCAAATAATCTGAGAAGCTGGACTATATGAAGAAGAATGCGGCATCAGGATTGGAGGAAGACTTACTAACAACCTGCAATATGCAGATGACACAACCTTTCTTGCTGAAAGTGAAAAGGACTTGAAGCACTAACTGATGAAGATCAAAGACTACAGCCTTCAGTATGGATTGCACCTCAACATAAAGAAAACAAAAATCCTTAGAACTGGACCAATAAGCAGCATCATGATAAACAGAGAAAAGATAGACATTTTCAAAGATTTCATTTTACTTGGATCCACAATCAACACCCATGGAAGGAGAAGTCGAGAAATCAAAAGACGTATTGCATTGGGCAAATATGCTGCAAAAGACCTCTTTAGATTTTTGAAAGCAAAGATGTCACTTTGAGGACTAAGGTGCTTCTGACCCAAGCCATGGTATTTTCCATCAGCTCATATGCATGCTAAAGCTGAACAATGAATAAGAATAACAGAAGAAGAATTGACACCTTTGAAAATTATGGTGTTGACGAAGAATACTGAATATACCATGGATTGCCAGAAGAATGAACAAATCTGTCTAGGAAGAAGTATAGCCAGAATGCTCCTTAAAAGCAAGGATGGTAAGACTTCGTCTCATACTTTGGACATGTTATCAGTAGAGACCAGTCCATGGAGACATCATGCTTGGTAAAGCAGAGGGTCAGTGAAAAAGAGGAAGCCCCTTGACGAGATAGATCGACACAGTGGCTGCAGCCATGGGCTCAAGTATAACAATGATTGTGAGGATAGCACAGGACCGGGCAGTGTGTCATTCTGTTGTACACAGGGTCGCTATGAGTCAGAACCAACTTGAGGGCACCTAACAAGAACAACCACACAATAAGATCTATATGGGATCAAACTGACAACAGCAACTTGGAAGATTAGGGAGCGGTGAATTTATGTTAATGGAAGAGGAACAACTCAGAAAAGGAGGGTGAAAATGGTTTCACAAATTGAAGATTGTAATCTACATGTAAATGGTACATGTAGAAACTGTTGAATTTGTGTATATTTTGCTGTATATATTCTCAACAACAACAACAAAATAAATAAAATTACATTAAAAAAGACTTCATTATCTGTTTAGCTCTTTATTAAACTGATGTCATGACATCTTATTAAAAACACTCTGATTCTACTCATGGTCTCAGAAAACCAGAGTTTAAGTTGACATGCCAGTTCATAGTCAGCAATTCTTTCAAATGCACAAATGAATTCTGTTGATATATATTTTTTGAAAAGTACTTTTGTTTTGCTTTAAATAAAATATTTTTAAACACAAAATAATACAAAATTAAATGCAAAAATAATATATTCTTAAAGATTTGAAAAATAGAAGAAAATTTTAAAAAGTATAGTCTTTTCAACAAATGGTATTGGAACAAGTGAACATGTAAAAAATAATGATAATAATAACCTCTACCTAAACCTCACACCTCAAACAAAAATTAACACAAATGGATCAAAGATCTAAATGTAAATGTAAAATATAAAACATTTTTTAATAAAACATAAGAAAAAAATCTTCATAACTGGAGGCGGAGCCAACATGGGCCCTAGACAGATGTACCATGCTGTCCTTCTGCAGCGAAGACTCAAAAAACTAAGTAAAACAGATACAAATGTCAATCCTGGAACCCTAAGCATCAAATGAAGAGATAAAGGGCTAAACAAAACACTGAATGGAAGAAAAAGCTGATGGAAAGCAAAGAATGAGGAGAGATACAGAGTGGAGGTTCCCTACCAACTAACATGGCACGGCGTCGCCATCTTGAAGCACAGCCAGCAATGACTCTGGACAGGGAGCATGGGAAGGCAACTTCACAGAGCTCCCAACAGGAGACAGAGCACCTGGTAACTAGAGAAACGCACTCTCCCACCCCTCACCCTTATAGTGAGTAGAATCAAGAACACTCCCATCCCAGCAACCTCCACTGCCAGGGTCCACAATATGACCCCCACCACCAGGGCCTGCCTCACCCCCTCCCACCACATGGCTTTTTTTTTTTTTTTTTTTTTTTACCTCTTTCTTCCTTTTCTTTCTCCCTCCCACCTAGCCCCCTATGCCACCTCCTTCCGTTGCCACCAGCCCCCCACGCACCACCATGGCCAGAGAGCCAGCCTGGGTCCACCCCACCACCACCCACCAGGTTCAGCCGAAATGCCATTTTTTCTTTTTTCTTTCTCTTCTTTCTCCCTCCCACCTAGCCCCATATATCACCTCTTTTCCCTTCCCGCTGACCCTCAGGTCTGCCCCACTCACACTCATAGCCTCCACCGTTCTGCCATTTATTTGATTTTTTTTTTCTTTTTCTTTATTTTCTTTCTACCTCCCACCTAGCCACATATGCCACCTCCTCCCCTTCCTGCTGGCCCCCAGGTCCACCCTGCCTCCACCTGACTGCTACCATTTTTTTTCTCTCTCTTCTTTCTCCCTGACAACTAGCTCGTATGCCACCTCACTCCCCTGCCTGCCAGCCCCCACCACACTGCAGCACCAAGAGCATCCCCAGCACTCAGGCCCACTTCTGCACCAGGCTTGCATCACTCCTCCCCTCCCGCCACTTGACTAGCTGCTGAACGGTAGGAAGTGAGCTCACACCACTCCCTGTCCAATACCCCTGCCCACCTGGCAAGGGGCTGTGAATGCTCCCACACTGCTGGACCAACATCAGGAAGCAGATAGCGCACCCGCCAACCCACCCTCAGTCATCTTGCCAAACCAGTGTACAGTTAAGCAGGTTCGCACTGCCGGCTGCTTCCCTGCCCACCCAGACAAGGTGGTGAGAGCTATCGTGGCAACAGATGAACAAGCAGCAAAGCACACCTGGCCCACCTGCCCTGACATATAAAAACAAAACAAAGGGAGGAAACAAAAGAACATACATTCAGAAATTAAAGGAAATAATACTTTAATATCTTGAAGAAAGCAGACATATCAAAGCATATAAAAAAGTGATACAGGATGGCTCCAGCAACTGAATAAAATAAAGAACCAGATAGCCTTCTGGTAAAAGGAAAGGCAGTGAAACTACCTTATATAGAGTTCAAAAGACTAATATTTAGGGCTCTCCAAGAGATTAGGAAAGAGATCAAGGAAAACACAGACAAAACCTAGGAAAAAACAGACAAAATCATGGAAAACATAAAAAAACCAATGAAAGTATAGCTAAAGTATAGCTAAAATGCAGACAAAACAATAGAAGAATTCAGGAAAATAATACAAGAAAAAAAGGTAAACAAATAAACAATTAGAAATCATACAAAAACAGCAATTAGAAATCCAAAAGATAAACTACAAAATTTCAGAAAAGGACATGTCAATAGAAAGTTTTAGGAGCAAATTTGAAACAATGGAAGACAGAATCAAGGAGATTGAAGACAAATCCCTGGGTGCCACTTTGTTAGAAGAAAAATAAGAGAAAAGAATGAAGAAAACCTAAGAATTATGTGAGACACAATCAAGGACAAAAATTTGCATGTGATTGGAGTTCCAGAACAGGGAGAAAATGGAAAACACAGAGAAGATTTGTTGGCAAAAAACTTCCCAAATATCATGAAAGATGAAAACCTGACAGTCCACGAAGCTTAACGAACCTCATATAGGATAGACCCCAAAAGAAAGCCAGGAAGATATATAGTCTTACTTGCAAGAACAAAAGACAAAGAAAGAATCCTGAGAGCAGCTCGAGAAAAATAAAAAGTCACTTACAAAGGGGGAAACAATAAAACTAAGCTCTAATTACTCAGCAGAAACTGCGCAGGCAAGAAGGCAATGGGATGACGTATATAAAACCTTGAAAGAAAATACTGCCAACCAAGAATAATCTATGCCACAAAACTCTCTCTCAAATACAACGGTGAAATTAGGATATTTCTGCATAGACAGAAATTAAGGGAATTCGTAAAAACCAAACCAAATTTACAAGAAATATTAAAGGGAGTCCTTCAGTTAGAGAACCAACAACATCGGTCAACAACTGGAGTCTAGGACACAGGAGAACATCATCCAGACACCAAGCTAGGTAAAGAACTCTCAATAATAAAACAAAGCTTAAAAGACTTAAAACAGGGAAACAGAGATGTTAATCCGTAAATAACGACAACATCGAAACAATAAAAAAGGGAATAAGTGGTTTAGGTATAGAATTTTCAAATGGAGAAGTCAAGGCTATACCAAGTAATAAAAGACTGGTTCAAACTTAGGAAGATATGGGTAAATTTCAAGGTAACCACAAAGAAAGTTAACAAACTTACTAATCAAAATAAAAAAAGAAAAACATTAAATCTCAGTAAACACAAACACATCTATAATAATTAAAGAAACCAAAAGAAAAACCGCAAATAAAATGAACTCAGCACAGGAAAGGAAGAGGAACAAAGAAATCATCAGCACCATAAAAAAACCACAACAATATGACAGCAATAGGCTCATACCTATTGATAATAACACTGAATATAAACGGCTTAAATGCACCTGTAAAGAGATAAAGAATGGCAGAATGGATTTAAAAAAAAAAAATCAATATGTTGTCTATAAGAAACACACCTCAGACAAAAAGACATAAATATATTAAAAATCAAAGGATGGAAAAAGGTACATCAAGCAAACATTAACCAAAAAAGAGAAGGAATGGCAATTCAAATAGCAAAAGAAGCCCACAGGCATCAGAAGAAAGGAAATAATAAAGATTAGAACAGAAATAAATGAAATAGAGAACAGGAAAACAATAGAAAGAATCAACAGGATGAAAAGTTGGTTCTTTGAAAAGATCAACAAAATCAACAAACCACTGGCCAAACTGACAAAAGAAAAACAAGAGAGGAAGCAAATAACCCAAGTAAGAAATGAGAAGGCAGACATTGCAACTGACCCAACTGAATAAAAAGAATCATAACAGGATACTATGCAAATTTGAGAACCTAGAAGAAACAGACAAGTTTCTAGACACACTACCTACCTAAACCAACACAAACTGAGATAGAAAATCTGAACAGAACCATAACAGGACAGTAAAGAGGTAATTTAAAAAACTCCCAACAACAGCAACAAAAAAGCCTTGGCCTGGAAGCCTTCACTGGAGAATTCTACTAAACATTCAGAGAATAGCTCACACCAGTACTACTCAAACTATTTCAGAGCGTAGAAAAGGAAGGAATACTCCCAAATACATTCAATGAAGCCAGCATAACCCCGATACGAAGGCCACGCAAAGACACCATGAAAAAGAAAATTACAGACCAATATCTCTCATGAATATAGATGCAAAAATTCTTGACAAAATTCTAGCTAATAGAATCCAGAATCATATCAAAAAAATAATACACCATGACCAAGTGAGATTCATATCAGGTATGCAGTGATGGTTCAACATTAGAAAATCAATCAATGTAATCCACCACATAAATAGATCAAAAGAAAAAAAATCACATGATCATCTCAATCAATACAGAAAAGGCATTTGATAAAGTCCAACACCCATTCCTGGAAAAAAAACTCTCAATAAAATAGGAATAGAAGGGAATTTCCTTTGTATAGATGTCCAATAATAAAGGGACATCATTCTCAATGGAGAGAGGCTAAAAACATTCACCCTGAGAATGGGAACAAGACAAGGATGCATTTATCACCATTGCTATTTAAGATTTTCTTAGTAATCTAGTGCTACTATAACAGAAATACAAGTGGATGGATTTAAGACAGTGAAAATTTATTCTCTCACAGTGTAGGAGGCTAGAAGTCCAAATTGAGGGTGCCAGCTCCAGGGGAACGCTTTCTCTGCTGGCTGTAGGGGAAGGTCCTTGTCATCAATCTTCCTGTGGTCTAGGAGCTTCTCAGTGCAGGGACCCCAGATCCAAAGGACACGCTCCCCTCCTAGTTCTTAATTGTTGGCAGCATGTGGTCCCCCTGTCTCTCTACTCACTTCTCTCTTTTATATCTCAAAGGAAATTGACTCAAGATACAACCTAATCTTTTAGATTGAGTCCTGCCTCATTAACATAACTGCCTCTAGTTTTGCCTCATTAACATCATAGAGGTAGGATTTACAACACACAGAAAAATTACATCAGATCACAAAATGATGAACAACCAGGCAATACTGGAAATCATGGCCTAGCTCAGTTAACACACATTTTTGGGGGGCACAATTCAATTCATGACATTCCACACTTTGGCCCCCCCAAAATTCATGTCCTTGTCACATGTAACACACATTCACCCCATCATATCATAGCAAAAGTCTTAAATCAACTCCAAGTCCAAAATCTCCAGGGGCTAAATTCCTCTTCATCTGTGAAATCTAGAATACAAGTTATCTGCTTCCAAAGTACAATGGTGGAAGCACCACAAGCTAGACATTTCCATTACAAATGGTAGAAATTGGAGGGAAATAGGGGATAACAGGCACCAAGCAATCAGCAGAACACATTACATTAGCTCTCAAGACTTGAAAATAATCCTCTGTTCTCCGAGATCATTTAGGCAATGGCCCTGCCCTCCAGACTCTGGATGTTGGCCACACTCTCCGGATTCTCAGTGGAGGCCCCTCAGCCCTGGGCTTCAGCTCTGCCTTCCAGGCCCAGTGGAATGGCACTCTGCTCCCTTGCATTTGGGCGACCCCATTCTCTTAGTCCATCTGAGTGGCAACTCCACCCCCTCAGCCCTGCTAGGCCCCGTTATTCTGCCCCTTTGGCATGGCAGCCCTGCCCCCACAGCTTTGGGTAGCGGATCTGGCCCCATCCCACTGGCACTCGTGAAAGGCAGCCCTACACTCCGGAACCAAGTTGTTGAAGATCTGACTCTTTGAAACCTAGGAGGCCTTGGCCCCAACCTTTGAGACCCAGCAGGTCACGGCCCTACCCTTTGAGACTGAGGCAGCTCAGCTTCCTGCATTCCTCGTCTCTTCAGCTTCTGTTTCCTGGTTCCTTGGCCTCTGGGCCTCTGGGGCCTCGCCACCTGCCCCTGCCCTGCTCAGGTAAGTGTTCCAAAGCTCTTTAGCTTCACCGATAAGTGCCTGAAGCCAACCCACTCCGCCAGTACACTTCAGCTGGAAGGCACTCAGTTCTCCTGCTCCATGGGTCGGCAAGCCTAGCTCCACCGATAAGTACCCAGAGGCACCAGAGACACCCTACTCCACCAGGAAGCCTCCTGGGCAGACACTCAGCTCTCTCACTCCATGTGTAGGCTCCAGTGCTGTCTCACGGTGGTCTCCTCATTCTGCTGCTGCTTTTTCTCTGCTGCTGCTTCTCACCATCTTTGCCATCTGTAGTGTCATAGCTCTCCTTACTTCCTTCTGAGTCCCAGAATTGTCTTTGATGTCCATAATTCCCCCAATAGTCTCTTAAGGCAATCTTGGCTATTACTTTTAGGCACTTTAAAATTCTTTCAGCCTCTAACCATTCAGTTTCAAAACCACTTCCACATTGTAGGTATCTGTTAGAGGAGCACCTCACTGTCTCCATTCCAAATTCTATCTTAGTTATCTAGTGCTGCTATAACAGAAATACCACAAGTGGATGACTTTAACAAACAGAAATTTATTCTCTCACAGTCTAGGAGGCTGGTAGACAGAATTCAGGATGCCAGCTATAGGGAAAGCTTTCTCTCTTTGTCGGCTCTGGGAGAAGGTCCTTTTCATCAATCTTCCCCTGGTCTAGGAGCTTCTCAGTGCAGGCACCCCATATCCAATGAACATGCTTCCCTCCTGGTTCTTCATTCTTGGTGGCATGAGGTCCCCCATCTCTGCTCACTTTTCTCTTTTATACCTCAAAAAAGATTGACTCAAGATATAATCTAATCTTGTAGATTGAGTCTTGTTTCATTAACATAACTGCCTCTAATCCTGCCTCATTTACATCATAGAGGTTAGAATTTACAACACATAGGAAAATCACATCAGATCACAAAATGGTGGACAACCACACAATACAGAGAATCATGGCCTAGCCAAGATGACACACATTTTAGGGGGACACAATTCAATCCATTACAAGCATCATACTGGAAGTGCTAGCTAGAGCAGTAAGGCAAGAAAAGAAATAAAGCGCATCCAAATTGGAAAGGAAGAAGTAAAACTATCTGTATTCACAGATGATATGATCCAATACATAGAGAACCCTAAAGATTCCACAAGAAAACTACTGGAACTAATGGTAAGATTCAGCAGAGTAGCAGGATACAAGATCTACATGCAAAAATCAGTTGAATTCCTATAAACCAATAAAGAAAACTTTGAAAAGGAAATCAGGAAAATAATACCATTTACAATAGTCCCTAAAAAGATAAAATTCTTGGGAATAAATTTAACCAGGAACGTAAAAGACCTATGCAAAGAAAACTACAAAACACTGTTGCAAGAAACCAAAATAGACCTACACAAATGGAAAAACATACCATGCTCATGGATAGGAAGACTCAACATTGTGAAAATGTCAATTCTACACAAAGCAGTCTACAGATATAATGCAGTCCCAATCCAAATACCAACAGCATTCTTTAACGAGATGGGAAAACTAATCACCAAATTTATATGGAAAAGAAAGAGACCCCGGATAAGCAAAGCATTGTTGAAGAAGAAGAACAAAGTAGAAGGCCTCATATTACCTGATCTCAGAACCTACTACACAGCCACAGTAGTCAAAACAGCCTGGTACTGGTACAACAACAGACACATAGACCAATGGAACAGAATCGAGAACCCAGACGTAAATTCATCCACCTATGGTCAGCTGATCTTTGACAAAGGACCAAAGTTCATTCAATGGGGAAAAGACAGTCTTTTTAACAAATTGTGCTGGCAAAACTGAATGTCCATCTGTGAAAAAAGGAAGCAGGACTGATACCTCACACCATACACAAAAACTAACTAAAAATGGATCGAAGACCTAAATATAAAACCTAAAAGTATAAAGATCATGGAAAAAAAATAGGGACAATGCTAGGCGCTCTAATACATGGCATGAATACAATACAAACCATAACTATCAATGCACAAACACCAGAAGATAAACTAGATAACTGGGAGCCCCTAAAAATTAAACACTTTTGCTCATCAAATGACTTCACCAAAAGAGCAAAAAGAGAACCTACAGACTGGGAAGAAAAATTTTGGCTATGACATATCCAACAAGGGTCTAATCTCTGAAATCTGTAAAATACATCAACACCTCAACAACAGAAAGACAAATAATCCAATTAAAAAATGGGCAAAAGGTATGATCAGACACTTCATCAAAGAAGACACTTCATCAAAAAAGACATTCAGGCAGCTAACAGACACATGAGAAAATGCTAGCGATCATTAGCCATTACAAAAATGCAAATCAAAACTACAGTGAGATACCATTTCACCCAGACATTACTGGCACTAATCAAAAAAAGAAAAAATGTTGGAGAGGTTGTGGGGAGATTGGAACTCATGCACTTCTTGTGGAAATGTAAAATGGTACAACCACTATGGGAAACAATGTGGCACCTCCTGAAAAAGCTAGAAATAGAAATACCATACGATCCAGCAATCCTACTGCTAGGAATATATCCTAGAGAAATAAGAGCCTTCACACAAATAGACATATGTACACCCATGTCCGTTGCAGCACTATTCACAATAGCAAAAAGATGGAAACAACCTAAGTGCCCATCAATAGATGAGTTGATAAATTATGGTACATACACACAATGGAATACTACGCAATGATAAAGAACAATGATGAATCCGTGAAATATCTCACAACTTGGATGAATCTGGAGAGCATTATGCCGAATGAAATAAGTCAGTCACAAAAGAACAAATATTGTATGGGTCCACTATTACAAAAATCCAAGAATAGGTTTACACACAGGAAAAAAAAACAATCTTTGATTGTTATGAGGGAGGAGAAATCACTAACTAGATAGTAGACAAGTGTTAACTTTGGTGAAGGGAAAAACAACACAAAATATAGGGGAAGTCAGCACTACTTGACCCAGGCAAAATCATAGAAGCTTCATAAATCCATCCAAACAACTTGAGGGACTGAGTTACTGGGGCTGAGGGCTGGGGACTGTGGTCTTGGGGGACATCTAGGTCAATTGGCATAACGTAGTTCATAAAGAAAATATTCTACATCCTACTTTGGTGAGTAGTGTCTGGGGTCTTAAAAGCTTTTGAGCAGCCATCTAAGAAACATCTGTTAGTCCCATCCCATCTGGAACAAAGGAGAATGAAAAAAACAAAGACACAAGGAAAATACTAGTCCAAAGGACTAATGGACCACATGAACCACAGCCTCCACCAGCCTGAGCCCAGAAGAACTAAATGGTGCCCGGCTACCACCACCAACTGCTCTGACAGGGATGACAATATAGGGTTCAGGACAGCGGAGAAAAATGTAGAACAAAATTCAAATTCACAAAAAAAGATCAAACTTACTGGTCTGACAGAGACTGGAGAAACCTCTAAGACCATGGCGCCTGAACACCCTGCTAACTCAGAACTGAAGCCACTCGTGAAGTCCACCTTTCATCGAAAGTTTAGACAAGCCTATAAAACAATAACACACATGAGGAACATGCTTCTTAGTTCAATCACGTATACTAGACCAAATGGGCAACACCTGCCCAAAAGCAAAGAGGACAAGGGAGGAAGGGACAGGAAAAGTGGATGAATGAACACAGGTGTAAAGGGAAAGGGGGAGAGTGCTGACACAATGCAAGAATTGAAACCAATGTTACAAAACAATTTGAGTATAAATTTTTGAATGAGAAATTAATTTGTGCTTAAACTTTCACCTAAAGCACAATAAATTGTTTTTTAAAACACAACCTGTACAAGGAAAGGTCATGGAGGCCCCATGGACA
>NW_004444011.1:3959838-3977968 GCF_000243295.1 Trichechus manatus latirostris | reverse complement strand
AAGCAGCTGTAAAAAAAAAAAAAAAAAAAAAAAAAATACCCAGACGACTAAGATAGATTTATTTATTATTAAATGTTTGTTTAATAATTTTTTTAAACCCTTCATAACCCAGGACTAGGCAAAGTGTTCTTAAACATGACACTAAAAGCAATATCCATTTATTCATACAAGGAAAAATTGATAAGTTTGGACTTTGTCAAAATTAAAAATTTTTTACTGTTCAAAAGACACTGTTAAGAGAATGACAAGTCAAGCTACAGACTGGGAGAAAGTCTTGCAAATTACATATTTGACAAAAGATTTGTATCCAGAATGAATAAAGAACTCTCAAAACTCAACAGTAAGAAAATAAACAACCCAATTTAAATATAGGCCAAAGACTGAACAAATGCTTCCCCATAAAGCATATATGGATGGCAAATAAGCACATAAGAGATGTTTAATATTATTAGCCTTAGAAAAAATGCAAATTAAAACCACTATGCACCTATTAAAATGGATAAAATTAGAAAGACTGACAATACAAAGTGCCAATGAGAAGGGAGAGCAAATGGAATTCTTCACATACTGCTGGCAGGAATGCAAAATGGTACAGCCACTCTTGAAAACAGCTTGGCAGTTTCTTATAAAGTTAAATGTATAGTTACAGTATGATCCAGTATCTTACTCCTAGGTATTTACCCTAAAGAAATCAAAATTTATATTCACACAAAAACTACTACACAAATATTTATAGAGCTCTATTCATAATCACCAAAAGCTGTTATAAACCCTAATGTCCTTCAATAGGTGAGTGATTAAAGTGTGGTATATCCATACAGGGAAATACTCTTCAGCACCAGAAAGGAATGAAATTTTGATGCACTCAATAACTTTGATAAATCTCAGAATGGTTAAATTGAGTAAAAGAAGCCAAACGAAAAAGTTTAGTGAGTGTGTGATTCCGTTTGTATAACATGCTCAAAAAGACTAAATTACATTGATGGAGAACAGATCAGTCGTTGCTAGGGGTTAGGGATTGGGGCAGGGTAGCACTAAAAAGGAATGTTGTTGAGTGCTGTGAAGTTGATTTCAAATTATAGTGGCCCAGCGTGACAGAGTAGAACTGCCCCACGGGCTTTTCAAGACTGTAATTTTACAAGAGCAGATCTCCAGGTCTTTTTTCCTGAAGAGCTGCTGGGTGGATTTGAACAACCAGCCCTTCGGTTAGTGCTTAACTGTTGCACCATCAGAGCTCCTACAAAGGAATAGCAAGAGGGAATTTGGCTGAGTGATGGGACTGTTCTATATCTTGATTGTGGTGGTGGTTAAATAAACGTGTTTAAATTCATAGAACTGTCCACACTCTCTCTCTCTCTCTCTCTCACACACACACACACACACACACACATACACGCAAGATCAATTTAACTGTATATTGATTTTAAAATAAAGTGAACAGTAGTTGCTAGACAATATGTACTAGGGTTTTTAGGAGAAAATCTGATTTTATTATTTAATTAAAACATGAATTATTTGTAAAATATTTCCACAGTTTTAAATGTCTTCATAATATAGGTTACAACATATTTGAGAGCAATGAACACGTTTTTTTGGGAAAAGAAATTGGCCTTTTCTCCACTTTTTTCAAGTTAGAAATCTTTATTTTGTAATATTTAAGAGATCACAGAATTTGTCTAGTCATCCACACTAATCTCATTCATACAGACCCTCAGGAGTGCCAACATGTTAAATTTGATCGTGGAAATAAGGATTAGATTAAGAAATAGTTATTTGATTCAATTAAGAAATTGAGTCCTTGTTGGAATTTCTCCTGACAATTGCTTCAGTGATGGCGAACAAAATGATCCAATTGATAAGCAGGTGAAACACCTGCTTCCCCAGATTGTAAGTGGACAGGGGTCTCTAGAGAGGATAGAGCATATAGGAGGTAATTAAAAAAAAAAAATTTCCATCAAGTTGATTCTGACTCATGGCAACCCCATGTATGTCAGAGTAGAACTGTGCTCAATAGAGTTTTCAGTGGCTGATTTTTTTAAGTAGATTGCCAGGTCTTTCTTTTCAGGTGCCTCTAGGTAGACCAAACCTCCAGGCTTTCAGTTAGCAGCGCACATGTTAACTGTTTACACCACCAGGAACTCCTTCCAAAAAAAAAAAAAAACCTGTTGCCATCCAATCCCTTCGGACTCATAGCGACCCTATAGAACAGAGTAGAACTGCCCGATAGAGTTTCCAAGGAGCGACTGGTGGACCTCTTGGTTAGCAGCCAAGCTCTTAACCACTGCGCCACCAGGGCTCAGGAAGTAGTAAAAACCCATTGCCATCGAGTTGATTCTGACTCATATCGATTCCACAGGACTGAGTAGAACTGCCCCATAGGATTTCCAAGGCTATAATCTTTATGGAAGCAGACTTTCTCCCACAGAGTGGCTGGTGGGTTTGGACCGAAGACCTTTCTATTAGCAGCTGAGCTCTTACCCACCACGCCACCAGGGCTTCTTCATAGGAGGTAATCCAAAACAAGCAAGCCCACTGCCGTGGAGTTGATTCTGACTCATAGCTACTCTATAGGATAGAGGAGGATTGCCCCATAGGGTTTCCAAGGGGCAGCTAGTAGATTTGCACTGCCGGCCTTTTTGTTAGCAGCCGAGCTCTTAACCACCGTGCCACCAGGGCTCCCATAAGAGTTAATAACCCCTTGGAAACAGGAGGTTAGAGACAAAGGATGAGTTGCGGATCAAAGAATATGCCATTCAAAGTCCAGGGATTTCCACTGTGCTGAAGAATAATCCTGACTGCTTGGTGCAAACTTGCATAAAACTGAAGCCTTTTGGAGGGATAGCTCATGACTTACGAAATACAAATTCTTAAACTGAAGTAGGATAGTTTTCTGCCCTGAATATGGACTTATTTATGGGAGAGGGGGTTCCAAACCTCCATCTAAGTGTGCTGTAGCTAGAAGCGCGTTTTAGGGGAGATGTGTGGCCTGTTTTGAGTGGTAGCTCTGGTCCTGGGTGACTCAGTACTCGCACCTCTGTGATGTGGCTTTAGGCTCTGGGGGCTTTTCTGACTTCAGGGCAACCACTCTGAGAAATGGTTGATGTCTTTGAGAGGATATGGAAACTTTGTGTATGTATTTCTGGAAAACTTTTCAAACCATAAATATTTCAATGAAAAAATACACTTTAGATGGACAGTGAGCACAGAATGCAAATGATGTTTTCTAGAGCAAAGGGGTTAAAAAAAAGTATATGATCTTGCTGCAGTATTTAGATATCTGTTTCGGTTGGATAAAGAGTATATTATCATTGTCTTTTTCTTTTATTATAGCGATATATGTACAACAAAACATACATTTTATCAATTTCTGCATGTATATGTCACTGACACTGATTACATTCAAGTTGTGTAACCATTCTATCATTTTCCAAATTATCCCACCACCATTAACATATATTCAATGCATTCTAAGCAAAAAGGCCGACTTCTTCCCTCCCATCTCTGGTAACCACTAATTACTTATGGTTTCTATATATTTGCTTATTTCATATAAGTGAGATCATACAGTATTTGTCCTTTCGTGCCTGACTTATTTTGCTCAGCATAATGTCCTCTGGATTCATCCACGTTGTAGCATGCATCAGCACTTCATTACTCTTTGTCGCTGACTAATATTTCATTGCATGCATATACCATATTTTGTTTATCCATTCACCAATTGACGTACATTTCAGTTGTATTATCATTGTTCTTAACCATCAGAAGATTAGTAGCCCAGCCAAATCGTTTGTACCACCCAGGGACCTTCGGTTCAGCTTACCGATTTGTTAAAGTTGTTTCAAATTTATTTTAATTGATTGACTAAAACTTAGAACTAACTAACCCACAGAAACAATATTAATATATAAATGATGATTAGATTCTTAAGCTATCCTTTGAGTGTCTATTTATCCATAATGTAGCTGGACCATGGAAACTTCTCACCATACATAACTCTATTTCTCTGGGGAAAATGAATTCCAATTTCAGATACAAGATAGCAGGCATACATCTCTCCAGCCAGGCAGGTAGAGAAAAGTTAAAGGCCTCTTTACCTACTCACTGGATTATTCAATTGACAGACTGCATATTTGCTAAGGACATCAAACAGCAGGAACACTAAAATATTTTGTAATAATTTGATATAAATATTTAATATTTTTTAGAAGTCATTTAAGAAATCATGGGAAAAAATCAGATCTTTGTTGAATCTCTTAACTTCATTTAGTATTACCTTTATACTGAATTACTTATACCATCTGCCTTTTTGTCAATTCCAACTCGTGGCAATACCACGTGTGTCAGAGTAGAAATGTGCTCCGTAGGGTTTTCAATAGCTGACGTTTCAGAAGTGGGTTGCTAGACTTTTCTTCTGAGGCCCCTCTGGGTGAACTCAAACTTCTTAACTTGTCAGTTAGCAGCCATGCATGTTAACCGTTTGCACTACCCAGGGACTCTGAATTACGTATAGGAATAATCGTTATTTTCAGGTCAGATTAAGACCTAGGTCCTCTGAAGGTCTTAATCCAGCCCTTCTTTTCTCATCCTGTCCTCCTTTCTCCACCCTTCTCTGTTCCTACCTACATTGTTAGCTCCAGCAGTGGAGCCTGACCCTGGGTAGGAGATTCCTCAAGGGCTTCAACAGGAAGTGAGGGCTATGGTAGAGGTGGGTTTCATGACATGGAGTGACAGGGTAGCGGGGAGGATTTCTTTGGCAGTTATTTCAGCTTTCTGGTAGTTATGAGGATTCCAACAGCAGTGGAGCAAACAGGGCATTGGTGGCTGTTGATGAGCTTGTGTGCTTCAGGAATCGGGTCCTATCTTCCTAAACTTTGGAGCCCTGGTGGTGCAGTGGTTAAGAGCTCAGCTGCTAATCAAAAAGTCAGCAGTTTGAATCTACCAGCCACTCTTTGGAAACCCTATGGGGCAGTTCTACTCTCTCCTATAGGGTCACTCTGAGTTGACAGCAACATTTTTTTTTTTTCCTAAACATCATGTATTTCATGCACTCCAAGATATTGTAGGTATCTCAGTAAGTAGGAATGTATGAAATATTTTAGCGTTTGTGTTTTACATGAATGGAGAAGTTTCCATAATGAAAAAGCTCAGCCCTGAGGGAAGGCCAGATGATCCAAATGATTATGAAAAATGGATGCAGGATATCTTGAGAGGGTGTGAGGTGTGAGAACTTGAGAGGAATCACATGAGTCTGCGGAAGGAGCATTAATCTTTGTTCAGGATTTTGAGTTTGAATTAGAAATTGACCAGGAACAAAAGCTTGATCTAGAAATTAAGAACAGAGATTTGATTTAGGGAGCGTTCAGAAACCAACCTGTAGAAGAGGATTTGGTAAAAAGAAAGAAAAAAAAAAAGATGAAATTTCTCTACTATATTGAACTTAAAGTTGGTGACAATGAATATTCTCCCATCTCCCATGAGCGAGGTCAGATTACCTGCAAAACAGAGGAAATTTACCACATGGGACCATGGAGATCCTTTGTGAGTGTACTGGCTCTCCTGTTCTGTCTAGATCAACACTGACCAATAACAATTAATGCGAGCCCCATTTGTCATTTTAAATTTTCTAGTAGCCACAATGAACAAAAGTAAAAGCCACAGAGACAGAAAGTAGATTGGTGGTTACCATGGGCTGGGTAAAGAGAGGGATAAGGAGTTCACACTTAATAGGTACAGAGTTTGTTTGGGGTGATGAAACAGTTTGGAAACAAGTGGGGTGATGCTTGTACAACATGGTGAGTGTGACTAATGCCACTGGATTGTACACTTGAAAATGGTTAAAATGGTAAACTTTGTCATGTATATTTTACCACAATAAAAACAAAATTAATAGGAAAAAACAAAAGAAACAAGTGAAATTAATTTTATAATATATCTTATTTAAGCAAATATATGCAAAATATTGTTTCAGCATGTAATCAATATGAAAAAATTATTAGTGAGCTATTTTGCACTCCTTTCTTTGTACTAAGTCTTCAAAGTCCAGTATGTATTTTACACTTACAGCACAGCTCAATTTGGACATTAAATTTCATCTGAAATACTTGATCCCTGGTAGATTTCATAAAATTGACAGTTGAAAAAGCAGATTTGCATACTCAGGTTGTTCCAAATATACCTATAAGTTTTCCAATAAATGAATTGAGTATCAGATTTAAATTTAAATTTAGATTGGTTAAAATAAAATAAAATTTTAAAACTCATTCTCCAGTCCCCTAGCCACATCTGAAGGCTCAGTAGCCACATGGCTGGTGGCTACTATCCTGGGCAGCAAAGGTCTAGAATCTGCCCATTCCATAGGTGAGGGCACAGTAGCAAATGAAAGAGAACTTTGGCTCTTGCTCCCCACTTTCTATGGGACATCAAGTAAATTTATAAACTGAGAGGCCTGGACTCGGTGATCTCTTCCATGTCTAACAGTCTGTGGCTCTTTTTTAAGCACGGTGTTGGTATAGGTACGGTAGTGTCAAGGCATTGTGTTGATACAGGTAAGATGGTTTCCCTGTGTCTAGAAAGATGAGAAGGGAACAAATGGGGCACACAAAAGTGCTTGAGAAAGGAGGAAGACTCTGCAAGGAAGATGCTCAGAGCTATTTTTCAGAAAGACAGATGAAAAAGAAAAATACTCCTGAAGATAGGAGAGCAGAGAATGGCTGGCAGTCTTGAACCCTGTTGAGAATTTTAAAAGGATAAGCCAGTTAGGCCTCCCATAGTGTCATTTTACATTTTACCAAGAACTATGACTGAGAAATATCACAGTTGTTTCTGTGGGTTTAATACAAAATAAAGGAAAAAACAAAAGACAGAAAAAATCTGGGTATTGTTCTTGATACTAAAAAACATGTATATATAAATATATGTATCAGGAAGAGAAAAATAATTGATTACCAATGTCAAAGACCAAAACTACAATAAATTCCACAGGAGGAGAAGAAACGTTAATCCATACCATGCTGAAATTGTTTTCTTACACCATCAAAAAGTAGGACAGAGAGGACAAATAGCAATGAGCAATTTACTGGTTGTTCCTAGATTCTTGAAGGTTGCAAAGAGCAGAGACATGTATTTACTTTAGCTGAAGAAAGTTCAGAGTTTAATGGGGAAATGAGGAGGAAAGCATCTCTGTAGCTGCATAGAGACGCCCCACTGTTTTGGTGCTCAGCTAACTTCTGTTTCTCCTTCTACTTATTTTGCTGCTTTAATTTAGTAATTAGCCCTCTAGAGTTGGAATCGATGAGATGGCAATGGGTTTGATTTTTATGTGTCTCATGGAGCCCTGGTGGCGCAGTGGTTAAGAGCTCGACTGCTGACCAAAAGGTTGGCAGTTTGAATCCAACAGCCGCTCCTTGGAAACCCTATGGAGCAGTTCTACTCTGTCCTATAGGGTTGCTATGAGTCAGAATCAACTCGATGGCAATGAGTTTGGTTTTGGCTTTTTATGTGTCTCATGGAGTCCTAGGGTGGTGCAAACAGTTAACGAACTCCCTCTGCTGCTAATCGAAAGGTTGGCAGTTCAGTTCTAGCCAGAGGTATCTCAGAAGAAAGGCCTGGAGATCTACTTCCAAAAAATCAGCCATTGAAAACCCTATGGAGCACAGTTCTACTCTGACACAACTCCATGGCAACTGGTTGTTTATATATCTCATATGGTGGGCATTGGTAGTTTAGTAGTAGAATTCTCACTATCCATGCTGGAGACTCGGGTTTGATTCCTGGCCAATGCACTTCATGTGCAGCCACCACCCATCTGTCAGTGGAGGCTTGCCTGTTCCTATGATGCTAAACAGATTTAAGTGAAACTTCCAAACTAAGACAGGTTAGGAAGAAAGACTGGTGACCTACTTCTGAAAAAATCAGCCAGTGATAAACCCTATGGATCACAATGGTCCAATCAGCAACCGACCAGGAAGGAGGCACAGGACCAGGCAGCTAACAGCATGTGTCTCATATTCAGTCTCACCAAGAGCCAGGATTTGATTGGTTCAGCCAATCAACACTGAGACGGGGCAGCCTTGTTGATATATCTGGCCTCCCCCTATGCTAGCAGCAAACCTTTGCATCAGAAGTTGATTTCAATAAAAACAGCTTTGGCCAGAGCAGCAGGATTGTGTGATGCAAAGCCTGTGACCTATGATAAAGAGCTACTGGTTACATCAGAATGGAGTTCTCAGCATGGATGACATTCAAACAATCATGGCCTTCCTAGCAAATTTAGGGTCAAGTCTGTAATTTAACTCTGAAAAAATTAATGCACATGTTAGCTACCACATTATTAGACTAGTCTTAAATCTACATAATCTGGATAGAAAAGTGAAGAAATAGGGATGCAACAATAAATAAGTAGAGTTTAAAAACATTTTCTATTACATAAATGATTTTATTTTTATTTACACATTCAAATCTTAGAAAGTGTTTTTAAATATTCAATGAGGGGCTAAATTTTCAAAGTTTGTATCTCATTGTATCAATTATCTAAGACTCATTAGTAATTCAGAAGCCTTTAATTGATTAAAGTTTGGAAAGCCACGCGAAAGAATATGACGTCTCTTGTTGTAAAGCAAATGATGGCAGAAAAGAGAGGAGATTCTAAGCAAAAATTAATCTACAGCGGGTCCTCCCAAGTGTAGTATGGATGCACATTTTAAAATGTGTTTATAAGTCTTGCTTCTGCTCCACCCTTGCATTTCCATGGTTGGTTGCAAAGAGCAGAGGGGCAACTGTTAATGACTCAATTTTGTGATTTCTGTAAATTCACAAAGAGAAAGCAATGTAACGTGACTGAACTTTTAAGGTAAGAAATTAAGAAATGCTGGTATAAGGACCACCAGAGCGGAACAGGACGTGTAATCAGTATCTTTGCTGAATAGTTAGGAAGGAGATGATGTATCTTTAAGAGATATCTTTTTATAGATCTTAACTTGAAATGGCAGGATTTGGAGTACAATGGCAGATCCAATATCTTTAGGACAATTTCCTACTGGTGCTGCTATTTTTAGGTGTTTTCTGCTTACTTCTTCCTTATGTCCTCATAGCCTGCCTGTCAGCATCCTCCAAGTTCTCAGGATATTTGCCTTTTTCTCTTTAGCCCCACCCTTCTTCTTCCCCTCTCATATGCTTTGTAATTTATATATACTGCTTCTCTGTGAGTTTTTCAATCCTAGACAAAGAGTTATTTACAGCAGCCAAACGGGCACAATGGTTTTGTAAACAGGGAACTTATTTGAGTTAATGATTATCATCTTATTTGGATTTTCACAAGCGATCAAAGAACACTTTGGAATTTGGTTTAGTATGATATCGAAAATTTTAGAGACTCTGTTTTGGAGTTGTGCGAAGAAAAGAATGCAAGCAACATCTTCCTTCACTTGAGCTGGCTCTTGTTCCATATTTATTTTATCTCTGATCCATCTCCAGCAGTTACACAAACAGGTCTTGAATTGCTAGAAAAGTGGGATAACAATTTTAAGCAATTTGGTCAAGGATAATTCTCTTATGTTCTTCATTGTCTACTTCACTATGTCTTTGAGGCCTTGTCACAAACAAGTCCAGGTGTTAATTTTCTGAGATTAGTCAGAGGCTTAAATGATAATTAAACATTGTACATACCTTTGCATATGTACTTCCTACAAGAGCTATTCTGGCAATTAATTGTTATAGAAGAATCATATAAACAAGACCCCAGGAAAGGCAAAGCCACAGCGTAAGTGTACTGATTAATCAGCATATGAATTTCTTTTCCCTTTACCTTTATAAGAAAGATGTGGCAGTCTGCCTTCCGTCGAGATTTACAGCCTTGGAAACCCTATGGGGTCGCTATGAGTCAGAATCAACTTGATGGCAGTGGTTTTTCTTTTTTTGGAGGGGGGGTGGGGGGTTGCCTTTATAAGAAATTTAGAATTTACCTGATGAAAGGAGAAGGCGTCAACTTGGAATAAGAACCAATCATTCATTGTGTATTGCATTTTCAACATTTGGTCAAGAACTGACGAAGTCACATAAATGCTCCCCTGCACACTCACCTTTTTATTTTTTAGCACCTCTCAGAGCATTTGGTGGCTTGAAGAAAATTCAGAAGTTGCCCATTCTCATTATAGACTAAGTTTCTTTGGTATATGAGGTTGTGAAGAAGGTATGTTTAGAATTTGCTATCCAGAGGAGAATCTTGGCACTATTGCAGGAGTCATCCACTTAGTCTGTAGAGGAACTGAGTCCTTAACTGGATGCAATCTCATCATTCTCAAGCATTTTATAAAGCCCCTGATTGAAATCTTGAACAAGGAGACTGCAATAGGCCCAAACTGTCTGCTAAGACAGGTATCTCCTGGTGGGAAGAAATAGGCCAGGATGTCCCCTATGCTATCTCCCAAAAAATGGAGGGAGAGAGAAGTCACAAAACAGTTAATGTGTAAAAGAGAAAACCCAAAAACCAAACCCAGTGCTGACAATTCAGACTCATACTGACGGTGTAGAACTGCCCTATAGGGTTTTCAAGGCTGTAAAGTGTGGCAGACTGCCACACCTTTCTGCCACAGAGCGACTGGTGGGTTCAACCCATCAACCTTTCGGTTGGCAGCCGAGCAGCTTTAACCACTGTGCTTGTAAAAGAGAAAGGACCTTGGAAAATACTTCGTGCTTTTAGAGGGATTTGAGAGTTTCTCCATCTCTTTAATATCACACGCTGTGGCTGGCAGATTTCAATTGGTTCGTTCTGTACACGGGACCATCAAGAGTCAGGGCTGACTGGAGGGCACAAAACAACAATCAGTTAGAGAGCTTATTTTTAAAAAAAGCCTTTTCCCCAGAGATTTGATTCCAATTCATAAGATTTGGCGAGCCCCCGGGACCTACATTTTCAACTGTCCTTTCACTGTAATTCTTGAATGGTCGCGGAATCGCTCCTGCTAGTTGCTAAATGTGGAACATCTTGCTGTATTCTACAGTGTTTTCATTGCAGAAATCAAATAAGCACGCTTGTTTTTTTGGTTTTTGGTGGTTTGCAAATTTGATATTTTTATTTTTATAGTTCAGTGGGGAGGGTGGTGGTGTTGGAGAGTAGATTGTCTTTATTTCCTTTATTTTGTTTTGTAGGAAAAGAAAAAACTGTGAAGTGATCTGTATTGGCAGCTCTTAGAGAGCCTGTCCTAAACTCGAAAGCACCGCTTTGGGAATTCTTTGAAGGGTCCAGTTAACGTGTCTGGGTTTTAGAGAGCAGGTTGTCCAACAGATGTACTGTGTCTAAGCAGTGGTAAGACAGCCAGAATGGCATAAATGTGTGTTGAGAAAAATCATTTAATCATTTGAAAAGTGTGAACTTTCTACTCCACGCCTAAATTCATGTTTTCAATTACTTATTTTGGAAAATGTAAAATAAAAGCTATTAAGCTTGGTATATGTATTACAAAAACACTGGTTTTTAAAAATATAAGATTAAAATAGTGTTTTGAATATAAATACTCACTTTTCAGCATATAAGTCCAAAAGGGCGACAAGCTTTTTTTCTCTAGCTTCGTAAAAATAGTTGCCTTTGACTAAAAACCATATATGGAATATTTATCCCTACAGGAGATTTTTTTTCTTCTTCTTCTTGGTTTTAAATTACTAAAACTATTTTGCATTCTTAACTACAGCATTCATTACTATGAATAGATTTTAAATTTTTCTTGCACAAATTTGTAATGATTTTATAAGACACTTAAGAAGTATTATGTAGAGGAATTGCTACTTCTGATGCTAATAGTTTACATGTAAATAGAAAGTTTTCTAAAGCTAAAAAGAAAAAAAAAGCCTAAACTTAAACTTAGTATTTTTTTTTCCCTATTTACTTACATTTAATTTTACTGGGAAAGTATTTATACTATTATTTTTATCTGAATATATGTTTTTGTTTCCATAATATGTTCATTCCTGACCCTCAGACCTTAATCTATTTTGTGTATCTTAAAATAATATGGAAACTGCAGTGAGTTTTTATTTTTGTTGACAGTAGATAACCTCATTCTGTGCTAACGTGAGAATCTTCGGGTTTTGCGTGCACCCTGTTCACTGCCTGGCCTTGCGTTCCCTAGTGGAATTGTAGGTAAAGCCACCTGGGTTTCATACATGCATGGTGTGAATGAGGCGATAGAGCTGCCGGTTTATAAAAGAGTATACTATCATCAACAATTTTTTTCCTTCTCAAGAACAGTATTTTTTTTATGTAAGAAAATAGAGGCAGCTTGTTTATAAATAGATATTGGATTTTGTGTGTGTGCGTTTGAAATGTTCTGGAGACAAGGTCAAAAATTAGGGACAAATTTTCTTTTTAAATAGAACTAAGGGATAATCTATATTTTTCAAAAACATTCATAAGCATTTTTTGAGCAGGCAGTGAGAATCTTATTAAGCAACCAAAAAAAACCCAAACCCATTGCCTTCGAGTTGATTTCGATGCATAGCAACCCTATGAAACAGAGTAGAACTGCCCCATAGGGTTTCCAAGGAGCACCTGGTAGATTCACACTGCTAACCTTTTGGTTAGCAGCTGAGCTCTTAACCACTGAGCAACCAGGGCTCCTCAATAACTGGAGCTGAAGAGTTATCTCTCCCTGAGGGACGCAGAGGTAGGACTGGCCTGGTTGGCAGCCACGTGAATTCTGGGTTCCAGTTGATATCTGAACTGGAAGGGTATGTTATCCAAAGTGGCCAAGAGTAAAAGAAGCCAGAGATGGGACTTAGGAGGCTGGAGAAGCTGAGATCAGACCTCTAGTTCTAGGAGTGAAAGCCAAAAGGTCAGAGGCCTAGTCTGCCTAGAACTGAGCAGGGAGGTATTTTAAACAAAGAGGGAGACACATCTAAGGCCACTGCTAGGAATAAATACAGAATTACCTCACATCTTGTATCTGTTGTTTGTTTACTTTTTGATTGTAGAGAGGGGAGGCAGATCTTACTAAAGACCAAAATAAAAAAACAGTTGCTACTGAGTTGGTTCTGACTCATGGTGACCCCACGTGTGTCAGAGTAGAACTGTGCTCCATAGGGTTTTCAGTGGTTGACTTTTCACAAGTAAGTTGCCAGGGCTTTCTTCCGAGGCACCTGTTGACTCAAACCTCCAACCTTTCAGCTAGCAGCCAAGCACAGTAACTGTTTGCACCACCCAGGGACTCAATGGTACAAGAGATACTATTTATCAGAGGTCAGCAGGAGTCCATCTCAAACCGCCAACCTTTCCGTTAGCAGACGTGTGCATTAACCATTTGCACCACCCAGGGACTCATTTACCAAAGACAGCATCCCATACTTTACAAGGTCACAGTAGTCTCAGCTTTTCAGACTGAATTTTACAAATTTTATTTCATTCAGTTGTTATAAAAACCTTTGAGTTAACCACTATCATCATCATGCCTATGGAAAGGATAAGGACACTGAAGCTTTAAGAGCCTAAGAAACTTGACCAAGGTTGCTTACCCTAGGCCAGGTTAAAATTTGGCCAGAGGAGAGATTTTCCTGGAGTTCATTCAGTCATGCGTAAGCATTGATTGAGCATCTAGTATGTGCCAGGCCTGCTTCAAGGTTCTGCGATACAAGCTGGAGGGAGGATGCCTCAACGACACAAGGCCCTAACAGAGGTGTGTGCAGAGTGCATTAGGGAGCACTGGTGTCTGCAGGGAAGTGTTTCAGATTCGATCCATAAGGATTCATGTGAATTTAAAGGCTCTCTGGAGAGAGAATGTGCTTTTAGCTCAAGAAAGGATTTGTTTGCCTTCCTCCCTGTTTGAATTCCTCCCTGGATTTTGCAGAGTGTAACATTGAGGGCAACTTGCTAGACACACTGCTGGCTCTTTGTGTCACTTCACCAAAGAATCCTGGCATTTTAAAACCACATAGACCTAAGGTTGGGGTAAGGAGGGTTGAATCCAATCCCTTCATTTCATAGGTAAGGGAACTGAGGGGGGAATGAGTGATTTACATTAAGTTCATACAACTGGTTAGTGGCAATGATTAGTAGGCTCTTTCCATACTAACACCAATGATTTAAGTTTCATGTTTAAATATTCAAACAGAATATAAATTCTTTCTTGTTAACCAGAGTAGTTAGGTTTGTGACCACGGGTCAGATCTCCCTTCCTTCCTCCCTCCCTCCCTTCCTCCCTCACCTCCTTCCTTCCTTTCTTCCCTCTCTCCTTCCCTTCTTTCCTTCTTCCCTCCCTCCCTTCCCTCCTTCTTTCCTTCCTTCCTTTTCTTTTCTCTCTTCCTCCCACCCTCTCTCTATCCTTGCAGCCTCCACTGTCTCAAAAATGTGTTGGGTTCTTGGATATGGGCAATAGTCTCAGTCCCTCTCTCTCCCTTTCTCCTGTAGCAGCATTTAGTTTATCATACAATGAGTGTATGATTTTTTATCTTAGGTGATTGTATGTATTTTAAACTCTGGTTTGACTAGGCTATAGTTGCTATAAATGTCCAGATTGCAAATGGTACTGAGGTGCTATAAAAATAAAATGTTATTATTGCAGTAAATATCCATAGATAGGGAATGAGCCCTGTTCCCATCTCCATTTCCTTTCCTTCTCATTTATTGGATAAGTGCTAAGCCTTTTAAAAAAATTTTTGTGCAAATCAGTATGTAAAATATTTGCTGTATGTGTCCAAACCGAAAGTTAATGAATTACAAAAAATTCTTATTTTGTGAAATAACATTTTATATCTCTTTATGCATGAAGTACACAGAAGTGGGCAGTGTCTTTAAGCATGATGATGGTCTTTACAAAACAGAGATTATGTTTCTTCCATGACTTTTCTAAATCCCTCTCTATGTACAGTAATTCTCTTTTTGAACTAAATAAGGCAGAACATATTTTGCTGTTTTCATCTATTTTCTAACACTTAAATAAACTTCACTATCTTGTGCTTTCTATTCCCTTACAAAAAAGTAAAAAATTCTCTCTGTAAAGAAAGATCGTATTGATTATTGTAAAAAGGAATGCCAAATCCTTTAGCAAGAAAAGATGGCTCTAAGGTTAGATATTTTTCTCCTCATTAAAAACAGTCTGTTCCTAGAAATTGTGGAATGCTTGCAATATTCTTTAATAATGAATAAGTAAGTTTCAATGACTTATATAGAAAAGGAAAAAAAATTTGCTCATTCTAGAGTTAAGAATAAACCTTACAACAGTTTTGTTTGGGAGGAAAAAAAAAGTCTTAACGTTTACAAGGCAGACTTGTTCAAAACGATGCCTGCTGGGTGCAAGCCCAATGTTCTTGGGTCTCGGCGCCTACTGTCGCCTTAAGTCAGTTTGCCTATCACAGGGCCTATTATCCTTCCCGTTATGAAGTCTGGCTTTGGGGCTGCCTGGTTCACTCTGGGGTTGATTGACTATAGCTGGTCTTGAAAGCAGATGTCCCTTCATATAACATTAAGGGTTGCAAATTCCTCCTCCTAGGATTCACCAACAGCTGAAATAACAGTTGGGAAAGGGTTAGTTTATGCTTTTGAGGGTAAGAACCACACTTGTGGTTATGTCTGTTTGGAATCCTATCTATGTTTTCTGGAGACACACCTCTAAACGCTGGAAGTAATAAAAACATACACTGTGTTTACATGATGCTATGCTTTCTTCAGAAGGAGCCTGGAGGAGCTTCACGTATTTGATCTAACTCGTTTTTATGTTCACCTTGGTTTGGGAATGAAGTAGTAGAAACAAACACACTACACACACAGACATATGTTATAGAGATGGGAAGACTGAGCCACTGAGGCTTTAAGTGACCTATTGTAGTCAAACAGAGCATTGAGAGTTCTTGCCTTCCATGCCAGAGACCCAGGCCAGTATACCTCGTGAGCAGCCATCATTTGTCTGTCAGTAGAGGCTTTCATGTTGTTGTGATGCTGAGCAAGTTTCAGGGGAACTTCCAGACTAAGAGAGACTAGGAAGAAAGACCTGGTAATCTATTTCCAAAAACCAGCCAGTGAAAACTCTATGAGCATAATGGTCCAATCCATAACTGATCATGGGGATGGTTCTGGACTGGGCAGCATTTTGCTCCCTTGTGCATCGGTCGTAATGAATCAGGGACCAACTCTATAACATCTGACAACAACAGTTATAATCCAATCAAGAGTATGAGTTGAATGAATTCCACTGGCCTGCATACTGTCCTTGGACTTACATCCTCTCCTTACTAGATCACCACCTTTTCATAAAATTGTTGTCTGATTACAGTAATGAGAGGATCATGGCTTTGGAATCAGCAGCCTATGTTTGGATCCTGGGCCAGTGATTTCTTAGTTGTGTGATAGAGAGCCCTCCTCTCAATGCCTTAGTTTGTTCATCATTTTAAAAAAAGAAAAGGAAAATAAATCCTACTCCCCTGACTGACTGGGGAGATTAAATTAGAAAACATAAAAGCACTTAGTGTAGTGCCAGGCAACTTTTGAAAACCCTTCTTCTCCTGCCTCCTTTCCCAGTCAGCGTTGTTGCCCTCGGCTAATGGCTGAAGGTCACTGGAGATCTGATCTGGGGTTATCTGGAACTCTCTGAGCTGGACAACTTGGGTAGATCTATATAACCCTAACTGGTGATGCTGGGCCTACTGTTAGAAGCACAGATGGCAGACTGTCAGAGATGGCAAGAGCTCAGAGGACATCTAAGTCCCACATTTTCACATTACACAAGAAAACAGATCTGGAGAAACTGAGTGATTTGCCTAAAATAACACAGTAAATCAGTGGCAGAGCTGAAACCAAAACCACAAATTACAAACACCTAGTTCACTTTGCTTTCCATGAAACCTTTGATCCGTGGGTATCTCTAGAAGTCATTTAGGCCCCTCTGTGACCTCTAAAAGGATCCCTAGTGGCACAGTGGTTAAAACACTTGGCTGCTAACTGAAAGATCAGCAGTTCAAATCCACCAGCTGCTCTGCAGGAGAAAGACATGGCAGTTTGCTTCTGTAAAGATTTGCAGCCTTGGAAACCTTTTAAGACAGTTCTATTCAGTCCTATAGGATTGCTATGAGTCAGAATTGACTCAAAGGCGGTGGATTTGGTTTGAGTTTTGGTGACCTCAAATTAAAGGAGCCCTGGTAGTGCAGTGGTTAAAGGGCTTGGCTGCTAACTGAAAGGTCCGTGGTTCACCAGCCCCTCCTCAGGAGAAAGATACGGCAGTCTGCTTCCAGAAAGGTTACAGCCTTGGAAACCCGATGGGGCAGTTTTACTCTGTCCTACAGGGTCACTGTATGTCAAAATCGACTCAACAGCAGTGGGGTGAGTGACTTCAAATTAGGCTGAGGTTTTTCTATACTCTGATTAGCTAATTCTAGGGACAGATATAAAGTATTCCCTTCACAGGCAGTTTTTGGTGTATGTGTGTCTATTGAGGTATGAATGACATATAGTAAGCTGTACACATTTAAATTGTAGCGTTTGGTAAGTCTTGACATATGTACATATACATTGTTGTTGTTAGGTGCCGTCGAGTCAATTTCAATTCATAGCCACGCCATGTATAACAGAACGAAACACTGCCTGATCCTGCGCCATCCTCACAATTGTTGTTAGGCTTTAGCCCATTGTTGCAGCCACTATGCCAATCCATCTCATTGAGGGTCTTCCTCTTTTTTGTTGACCCTCTACTTTACCAAGCATGACGTCCTTCTCCAGAGGCTGATCCCACCTGATAACATGTCCAAGGTATGTGAGACATAGTCTCGCCATCCTTGCTTCTAAGGAGCATTCTGGTTGTACTTCTTTCAGGACAGATTTGTTCATTCTTTTGGCAGTCTGTGGTATATTCAATATTCTTTGCCAACACCACAACTCAAAGGCATCAATTCTTCTTCGGTCTCCCTTATTCATTGTCCAGCTTTTCTCACGAGGTGGTTGTAAGTACCATGGCTTGGGTCAGGCCCACCTTAGTCTTCAAGGTTACATCTTTGCTTTTTAACACTTTAAAGAGGTCTTTTGCAGCAGATTTGCCCAATGCAATGCGTCTTTTGATTTCTTGACTGCTGTTTCCATGGGTGTTGATTGTGGATCCAAGTAAAATGAAATCCTTGACAACTTCAATCTTTTCTCCATTTACCATGATGTTGCTTATTG
>NW_004444011.1:3889179-3959738 GCF_000243295.1 Trichechus manatus latirostris | reverse complement strand
TAAAATGAAATCCTTGACAACTTCAATCTTTTCTCCATTTACCATGATGTTGCTTATTGGTCCAGTTGTGAGGATTTTTGTTTTCTTTATGTTGAGGTATACTGAAGGCTGTGGTCTTTGATCTTCATCCGTAAGTGCTTCAAGTCCTCTTCATTTTCAGCAAGCAAGGTTCATGAAACCATCACCACTATCAAGATAATGCCATATCCATCTTCCCCAAAAGTTTCTTTGTGCCTGTTTTTAACGCCTCCCTCCATTCCACCTATCACCACTGATCTGCTGACACTATAAATTAGTTTTTCATTTCTAGACTAAGTGGAGTCATACAGTATGCACTTCATTTTTATCTGTTTCTTTCACTCAGCATAATTATTTTCAGATTCATCTGTGCTATTGTATGTATCAGTAGTTCATTCCTTTTTATCTCTGAGCAGTAGTCCATTGTATGTATATATACTACAGTTTATTTAGCTGTTGACAGACATTTAGGTTATTTCCAGTTTGGGACTATTACAAATAAAGTTGATATGAACATTCATGTGTTGTCTCTGTATAGACATGTGCTTTCATTTCTTTTTGTTAAATCCCAGGGATGAAATGGCTAGAGCATATGGTAGGTATATGTTTAAAGTTTTAAGAAACTGTTACACTCTTTTCCAAAAATGATGTACAATTTTACATTCTTAATAGCAGTTATGAGAGTTCCAGTTACTCTACTTCCTTGCCAACATTTGGTATGATCAGTGTTTTCAATTTTAGCAATTCTAATAGATATGTATATAATTTTAATTTGCATTTCCCTAATGAACAATGATATTGGTCATTTTTCCTGTGCTAATTTGCCATCCTTATATTTTCTTTGGAGAAGTATCTGTTCAAATCCTTTAGTACCTTTTTTTAGGGTTGTTTGTTTTCTTAATGTTGAGTTTTGAAGGTTTTTAAATATTTTCTGGATCTAAGTTCTTTCTTTTTCCTTTTTTTACAATTTATTTTATTTGTATTTTTGAGAATTTACACAATAGAACATACATCAATTCAACAATTTCTACATGTACAATTCAGTGACATTGATTATATTCTTTGAGTTACACAACCATTCTCACTCTACTTTTCCAAAATATTCCTCCACCATTAACATAAACTCACTGCCCCTAAGGTTCCTATCTAATCTTTCAAGTTGCTGTTGCCAAGTTGATCTCATATAGATAGATCTTAAAAGAGCACAATGTTCAAGGCACATTCTTTACTAGTTAAGCTAAACTATTTTTTGATTTTAAGACTTTTGGAGATATTTTTGGATTAAGTCTTAAGGTTTAAAGATTATATCAGGGGAATAGTTTCAGAGGTTCATCCAGCCTCCATGGCTCCAAAAAGTCTGGATTCTATAAGAATTCGAAATTCTGTTCTGCATTTTTCCCCTTTTGATCAGGATTCTTCTATAGAAGCTTTGCTTAAAATGTTCAGTAATGGTAGCCAGGAACAATCCAGTTCTTCTGGTCTCATGGCAAAGGAGGCAATTGTTCACGGTAGATCCAAGTTCCTTATCATATATATGGTTTGCAAAGATTTTCTCAGAGGCTCTGGCTTGTCTTTTTCATCTCTTACAAGTATCTTGCAGAGTGCAGAAGTTTTTAATTTTGATGAAGTCCATTTTGTCAATTTATTCTTTGATGAATTTTGTTTTTGCTATCATATCTAAAAAATTTTTGCCTGACCCAGGGTCACAAAGATTGTTCTCCTCTGTTTTCTTCTAGAGGTTTTATGGTTTTAGTTATTACATTTAGGTTTATAATACATATTGAGTTACTTTTGTATTGATACAACTTGAAGATTTTTGTTGAAAAGACTGTTCTTTCTCCCTCTGAATTGCCTTTGTACCTTTGTCAAAAATCAGTTGTACAATATAAATGTAGCCAATTTCTAGATTTTCTGTTCTATTCCATTGATATATTTGTCTTTCTGCCAATACTACACTGTCTTGATAACTATATTGTTGTTGTGTGTTGTTGAGTTAATTCTGACTCATAGTGACCCTATAGGACAGAGAAGAACTGCCTCATAAGGTTTCCTAGGCTGTAATCTTTAAAGGAGCAGATTGCCAGGTCTTTTGTCCTTCAGAGTGGTTGGTGGGTTCCAACTGCTGACCTTAGGTTAGCAGCTGAGCACTTAACCATTGCACCACCAGGGCACCTGTTAATAACTATAGCTTTATAATAAGTCATGAAATCAGATAGTGTTAATTCTTCACTTTGTTCTTATTTTTCAAACTTTTTTGGCTATTCTAAGTCCTTTTCAAGGAGCCCTGATGGTGCAATGGTTAAACACTTGGCTGCTAACCAAAAGATTGGCAGTTTGAATCCACCAGCTGCTCCGCGGGAGAAAGATGTGGCAGTCTGCTCTCCATATGGGGCAATTCTACCCTTTCCTCTAGGCTCACAATGAATTGGAATCGACTAGATGGCAATGGGTTTGGATTTTTTTTTTTTTTTTTTTTGGAGGTCCTTTTCATTTGACATGCAGTTTAGAATCATGTTTTCAATTTTTACAAAAAAAAAAAAGAGAGAGAGAGAACCTTTTGGGATGTTGACTAGAATGCATCAGTTTGGAGAGAATTGTCATGTTAACAATATTGACTCTTCCAACTCATAAACATGATATACCTCTGCATTTATTGGGGTCTTTAATTTTTCTCAACAATGCTTTGTAGTTTTCATGTGTAGATGAAAATATATTGCACATCTTTTGTGAAAGTTATCCCTAACTACTTCATATTTTTAATGCTATGTAAATGGTACGGTTGTCTTAATTTCAATTTCCAGTTGGAGAAAAACCTTCTAATAGTTATTTGTTACTTCAAACTGGGATGCTCTGTTTCCATACAGAACAGCAAAATAATGATTTTCCTGTTCTATTTTGGCCCCATCTCTCTAAAGAAGTTCTACAAATGGATTTCCCGCTCAGCCTTTCAAACTAAATGCCAAGAGTCCTATAATGAGGCTGAAAATGTAACCATATTGCCCAGAAGGAGCAAATTGTGCTGTTCCCTTTTGTAAAAGTAGCTCAGCACCCTGAGTATATTAGGGAGACAAATTTCTTGGGCCTGTAAGGATTCTGTCAAGAATGTGTAATGGGGATGAGTTACTTTTGCCATGGGAATTTCAACTTTTGCACTTCCTGACTTTGCTATGACTAAAATGAAAAAAAACAAACAAACACTAAAGTGCTATTCCCTAAAATGCTTGAATTTCATAGTATTAATTACCAGGGTCCCACAAGTCTATAAATTCTTAATTAGAAAATTCAACAAACCCTATCTGTAATTTCTGGGGGGTTTAACTTTTACTCTCCTACCTGTAGGCTTTTCAAAAGGCAAACAGCCTCACCTTTGATATCAAGTCCCTGTAAGCTATGAGTGAGCAGCTAGGCCCCCCCTAAAGAAATAGCTGTTCTCAGGAGATGTCTTTTGATCTAAATTTGGCTAGATCTTACCTCCTTCTTGTCAATAAAATTCTCATTCTCTCAAAGCCTGGAGGTAAGTGTTCAGATAAACTACTTTGACATAAAGGAAGGTTGGATTTGAAAATACCGTCATTCTAACGCAGAGACGTTTATTGTAATGATAGATTTCAGGCATTGTAGGAGAGAAAGACTTAGAGGAGCAAGAAAGCCCCTCTATCTCCCCTCAATTCATATTGTTAGTCATACCTTTTGGGGTGTCTGATCCAACCTTCACTTCTGACTATTTGGAGGTTGGAATCTAACTCCTGAAAGACATTACTAATATACACAAGGCTTTTCTGTCCCTATTTCCCCAACTATGTAACAATGGACATGGGATTTTGTGATTGTTGATTTGTTGCTTTTCCCCACAGGAAACTTGAGAAGAGAGAACATGTTATATACAAAGTCACTCTAAAGAATGTTCATGCCCAGATTGGGTTGGCATTATTATCATTATCCAGCCCCTTCCTTACCATGGCAGCATCTCTGGCACTGGCATTATTTGGTGACATTTATTAAGCCCCCACTGTGCAAAGTCTCAAATGTCCCTCAACCGAAAGAATCAATGTGGGGAGCCAAGAAAGACACCCCACAGAGACAAGGGAGTGTAGAACCAATCTCAGCTCCGCTCATGCATAAGGACTTGTCTTTGATTCCTAGTGCTGCTGTAACAGAAATACCACACATGGGGGCTTTTATGAATAGAAATTTATTTTCTCACAGTTTAGGAGGCTAGAAGTCTGAATCTAGGGCACCTTCTGTAGGGGAAGGCTCTCTCTGTCACCTCTAGGGGAAGATCCTTGTCTGTTCTAGCATTGCTCGGTTCCTTGGCAATTTTCGTGTAGCTTCTATCTTCCTCTGTTTGTGCTTCTTGTCTCTGTGTCTATACTGCTCCTTACAACACAGAAGTCATTAGGTTTAGGACACACCCTACGCCGATATAGCCTCATTAGCATAACAAAGAAAACCTATTACCAAACAGTACTACATCCACAGGTATAGGGGTTAAGATTCCAACACATATTTTGGGGGGACACAATTCAATGCATAACAGGACTAATGATGAAAAGGAGATGAGTGAGAAATGGTAATCACTAGATAGACTCGCTTTAGAAAAGCTTTGTAAATCTAGCAAGCTCAAACTTAATTATGAAGAAGGAAAGAGACACTGTGTAGCAGAGAAACAAGGATGGTATGACTAAATTTCCAGGTGTTACCTTTAAGACACAAGGCACACCAGCACAAAAGTATCCCTTGCCCTTAATTACAAATATTTTAAAGTGTCCACAGCCCTAGGAACTGGTTAAGGAAATAGGAATTTCGAATTTATTGACATCTTCAGATATCTTGTCCACCGAATCTAGAACAAACTTGTAAGAGGGCAGGGAAGGAGCAACCTCTGGAAATTTCCAGTTTTCTGAAAGCATGAAAATAGCAGCAGAAGACTGTACATGTTTAAAGGATGTCTGTCTAAAGTTATGCTTTGTGTTCACTCTTCTCTGTGAACATCAAACTACTGCCCTGCCTTTGTTGCAGTTTTCCCAGTGGAAGTTTAGGGTATACTGACACCTGCCATTAATTGTCCTTGAAGAGGCATTGTTGGTACTTGGCAGGGCAGCCCTCCCACCTCTTCATCCCAGTGGCAGAAACTAAGCAGATGTGTCTTAAGCAGAACAAGTGTCTGTCCATCTCTCTCCTGTGTGAGAACGATCAAGAAGATGGGGTTGAAATGAAGTAATGCAACCCATCACATGGTACCTAGGGTGATTAAGATTTGTTAAAGCACGTGACTACATTAGCTATCTATTGTTGTTGTTGTTGTTAGGTGCGGTCAAGTTGCTTCTGACTCATAGGGACCCTATAGGACAGAGTAGAACTGCCCCATAGAGTTTCCAAGGAGTGGCTGGTGGATTTGAACTGCCGACCTTTTGGTTGGCAGCCAAGCTCTTAACCACTAACCCATCAAGGCTGTAGCTATCTATTGCTGTGTAAAAAAATCGCCCCCAAAATTATCAGCTTAGAATAACAAATATTTCTTATCTCACAGTTTCTGTGTGTTAGGAATCTGAGAGGAGCTCAACTGCATGATTCTGGCTCAGAGTCTCTCAGGAGGTTGCAGTCAAGTTGTTCGCTGGGGCTGAAGTCATATGAGTTTGGAGGATCTACCTTCTAAGCTCACCAATGTGTTTGTCAGGCAAGACTCAGTTTCATGCTGGCTGTTGGTTGGATATCTCACTTTCTTACCATGTGGGCTTTTCCATAGGTTGCCTGATCATCCTCACAACATGGCAACTGAATTTCCCAAGAGTAAGTGAACCAAGAGAGACAACCCAAGGTGGAAGCCACACCTAATCGTAAAAGTAACAGACCATCACTTCTGCCATATTCTATTGGTAATAGACCAAACTTGGTACTATGTAAGGGTGTGAATATCAGGAGGCAGGTATCATTAGAGGCTTGGAGACTGCTTACCACAACACTTCTAATATGATTGAGCTGAGAACACAGTTGGCCCTGGACTTTGTAATAATGTATAGCGGGTAACATGTCTTAGCTTAGAGGCCCTGAAATGTAGCAACAACATGTTGACTGGGAGTAAAGAGGGATTCAAGTTTAGTTCTGACAATTATGAATGCTATGAGACTTGAATGCTGCTTAACCTTTTTGGACATCTGTTTCCTCTTCTGTAAAAAAGAGAGGGTTTATCATCAATGAACTCAAAGATATCTTTCACCTCTAAAATTCCATGCCACTAAGAAATATGTCATGTCAGACATGAATGCTATGAAGGAGACTTTGTTTAACTAAGTGGACAATTCTGATAGGATTTCCCTTATTCCAAAGTAGTAAACCAACTGGAGAAATGACTTCCTAGAACTTTCCTGGATCATATTTACTTTCCATTTATTATGCATACTATATTCCAGTAAGTAAGCCTCACGATAACGTATTTTTATTTGTATAATGCTTTATGGTTTAACACAGAAATTTCACATACGCAAGTCAATTTATCCATAAACTCCATTATTGCTACTTTCTTCTCCTATCACATTCATCATCACCAGAAATTGTTTCATAAACCCTGACACATGACACAAATAAGTGAGTGAAAATGCTCACTCATGTCTAAAATCTCTAAGTCTTAAAAAACAGCTGTAACAGCTGAGCACATACAGGGCAGACAAGCAGCTGAAAGAACAGTGGAACTATTTATCTCATGTACCAGCCTAGAGCAAGCAGAGGACAGGGAAACATCTTGGGAGGCATAATTTCAAACAAGATGGGAAAGAAAAAAGCTACCAACATGCTTATCTTTCAATTCCTTGGACATGCCAAACAGGTTCCTACCTCAGGGCCTTTGCATTTGCCCTGCCCAGTATAATTCAAGTCTAGTTCAGTTGTCCTCCCCTCAGACAAGCCTTCTCTAGCCACTAGTCTAAAATGGCATCCTCCCCACTAGTCATTCTTTTAAAAATCACTTGCTATCATGGGAGAAAAAGTAGGGACAATGCTAGGGGCCCTAATACCTGGCATAAATAAAATACATACCATAACTAACAATGCACAAACACCAGAAGAGAAACTAGATAAACGGGAGCTCCTAAAAATTAAACACTTACGCTCGTTAAAAGACTTCAGCAAAAGAGTAAAAAGACAACCTACAGACTGGGAAAAAATTTTTGGCTGTGACATATCCAACAAGGGTCTAATCTATAAAATACCTCAACACTTCAACAACAAAAAGACAAATAATCTAATTAAAAAATAAGCAAAGGATATGAACAGACACTTCACCAAAGAAGACATTCAGGTAGCTAACAAACACATGAGGAAATGCTCATGATCATTAGCCATTAGAGAAATGCATATCAAAACTACAATGAGATACCACCTCACCCCAACATTACTAACATTAATCAAAAAAACAGATGATAACAAATGTTGGAGAGGTTGTGGGGAGATTGGAATTCTTATGCAATGCTGGTGGGAATGTAAAGTGGTACAACCACTATGGAAAACAATATTGTACCTCCTTAAAAGGCTAGAAATAGAAATACCATATGATCCAGCAATCCCACTCCTAGGAGTATATCCTAGATAAATAAGAGCCATCATTTGAATAGACATATGCACCATCATGTTAATTACAGCATTATTCACGATAGCAAAAAGATGGAAACAACATAAGTGTCCATCAACAGATGAATCGATAAAAAAATTATGGTATACACACACAATGGAATAGTACACAATGATAAAGAATAATGATGAATCTGCAAAACATCTCTCAAAATGAATGAATCTGGAAGGCATTATGCTGAGTGAAATGAGTCAATCACAAAAGGACAAATATTGTATGAGACCACTATTATAAAATCTCAAGAAAGGGTTTACGCACAGAAAAAATAATCTTTGATGGTTACAAGGGAGGGGAGCAGTGGGGAGGGGAAATCACTAGATAGTAAACAAGTGTTAACTTTGGTGAAGGGAAAGACAACACACAATAGTTGATTTCTCATTCAAAAATTTATACACATATTGTGACTTTGCTTGCAGTCCCAACAATGTGACAGCACGACTTGACCAAGGCAAAGTCATAGAAGCTTCCTAGACACATCCAAACAACTTGAGGGACCACATTACTGGCCTGATAGCTGGGGACTATGATGTTAGAGGACATCTAGCTCAATTGGCGTAACATAGTTCATAAAGAAAATATTCTACATCCTACTTTGGTGAGTAGCATCTGGGCTGTCTTAAAAACTTGCAAGTGGCCATTTAAGATACATCTATTGGTCTCATCCCATCTGGAGCAAAGGGGAATGAAGAAAACCAAAAACACAAGGAAAATATTAGTCCAAAGGATTAATGGACCACAGCATCCACCAGCCCAAACCCAGAAGAACTAGATGGTGCCGGGTTACCACCACCAACTGCTCTGATAGAGATCACAATAGGGGGTCCTGGACAGAGTAGGAGGAAAATGTAGAACAAATTTCAAATTTTTTCTTTCTTTCTTTCTTTTTGATTGTGCTTGAAGTGAAAGTTTACAGCTCAAGTTAATTTCTCATTCAAAAATGTATACACATATTGTTTTGTGACATTGCTTGCAATCCCTACAATGTGACAGCACACTCCCCCTTTCCACTCCTGGTTCCCTGTGTCTATTCAGTTAGTTCCTGTCCCTTCTTGCCTTCTCCTGCTTTTGGACAGGAGCTGCCCATTTGGTCTTGTATATTTAATTGAACTGAAAAGCATGTTCCTCACTTGCATTATTTTTATAGTCCTGTCTAATCTTTGTCTGAAGAGCGGACTTTGGGAATGTTTTCAGTTCTTGGTTAACAGAGCATCCAGGGGCCATAGTTTCAGGGGTTCCTCCAGTCTCTGTCAGACCATTAAGTCTGTTGTTTTTACATGAATTGGAATTCTGTTCTACATTTTTCTCCTGCTCTGTCCAGGAATCTCTATTGTGTTCCCTGACAGGGAAGTCATTGGTGGTAGCTGGGCACCATCTAGTTCTTCTGGTCTCAGGCTTGTAGAGTCTCTGCTTCATTCGGTCCTTTAGTCCTTTGGGCTAGTATTTTCTGTGTGTCTTTGGTTTTCTTCATTCTCTTTTGCTCTGAGTGGGACCCATAGCTGTACCTTAGATGGCCACTAAAGCTTTTAAGACCGCATACACTACTCACCAAAGTGGGATGTAGAACATTTTCTTTATAAATTATGTTATGCCAACTGACTTAGATGACCCCAAAACTATGGTCCCCAGGCCCCAGCCCCAGCTATTCTGTCCCTCAAAGTGTTTAGATGTGTTAATACTGGGGAAGCCAGCACAACTTGTAGAAGGCAAGGTCATGGAAGCGCCATAGACACATCCAAACTCCCTGAGGGACCGAATTACTAGGCTGAGGGCTGTGGGGACCATGGTCTCAGGGAACATCTAGCTCAATTGGCATAACATAGTTTATAAAGAAAATGTTCTACATTCTACTTTGGTGAGTAGCGTCTGGAGTCTTAAAAGCCTGGTCTCACCCCTTCGGGAGCAAGGGAGCATGAAGAAAACTAAAGATACAAGGGAAAGATTAGTCCAAAGGACTATTAGAACACAACTACCATGACCTCCACAAGACTGAGTCCAGTACAACTAGATGGTGCCCACTACCACCACTGACTGTTCTGACAGGGATCACAATAGAGGGCCCTGGACAGAGCTGGAGAAAAATGTAGAAAAAAATTCTAACTCAAAAGAAAAAGACCAACTTACTGGCCTGACAGAGACTGGAGAAACACCGAGAGTATGGCCCCCGGACATCATTTTAGCTCAGTAATGAAGTCACTCCTGAGGTTCACCCTTCATCCAAAGATTAGACAGGCCTGTAAAACTAAACAAGACTAAAGGGGCACACCAGCCCAAGGACAAGGACTAGAAGGCAGGAGGGGACAGGAAAGCTGATAATAGGGAACCCAAGGTCGAGAAAGTAGAGTGTTGACATGTTGTGGGGTTGTTAACCAATGTCATAAAACAATACGTGACTGTTTGATGAGAAACTAGTTTGTTCTGGAAACCTTCATCTAAAGTACAATTTAAAAAAAAGTGTTTGGAGGTGTCTAGGAAACTTCTTTGGTTTTACTTCAGTCCAGCTGTGCTGACTTCCCTTGTATTGTGTGTTGTCCTCCTCTTCACCAAAGTTGGCCCTTGTCTACTCTCTAGGTAGTGATTTCCCCTCTCCCTCCCTCCCCACCCCTGTAACCATAACAGAATGCTCTTTTCTATGTTTAAACCTTTTCTTGAGTTCTTGTAATAGTGGTCTCATCCAATATTTGTCCTTTTGTGATTGACTTATTTCACTCAGCATAATGCCCTCCAGATTCATCCATGTTGTAAGATGTTTCGCAGATTCATCATTGTTCGGTATCATTGCGTAGTATTCCATTGTGTATGTGTACCATAATTTGTTTATCCATTCATCTGTTGATGGGCATTGAATTTGTTCTCATCTTTTTGCTATTGTGAGTAGCGCTGCAATAAACATGGGTGTGTATATGTCTATTCATGTGACAGCTCTTTTTTCTCTCGGGTATATTCCTAGGAGCGGAATTGCTGGATCATATGGTATTTCTATTTCTAGCTTTTTAAGGAAGTACCATATTGTTTTCCAAAGGGGTTCTACCATTTTACATTCCCCCAGCAGGGCATAAGTGTTCCAATCTCCCCACAGCCTCTCCAACATTTGTTATTTTGTGTTTTTTGGATTAGTTCCAGGCTTGTTGGAGTGAGATGATATTTCATTGTAGTTTTGATTTGCATTTCTCTAATAGTTAATGATCGTGAGCATTTTCTGATGTGTCTGTTAGCCACCTGAATGTCTTCTGTGGTGAAGTGTCTGTTCATATCCTTTGCCCATTTTTTAGTTGGATTATTTGTTTTTTTGTTGTTGAGATGTTACAGTATCTTATAGATTTTAGAGATTAGACCCTTATTGGATATGGCATAGCCAAAAATTTTTTCCCAAATGAGAAAATATTTGTTCTGTAAACCTTCACCTAAAGTACAATAAAAAAATATATTAAAAAAAAATTTTTTTTCCTGGTCTGTACTTTCTCTTTTTACTCTTTTGGTGAAGTCTTTTGATGAGTGTAAGTGTTTGATTTTTAGGAGCTCCCAGTTATCTAGTTTCTCTTCTGGTGTTTGTGCATTGTTAGTTATGGTTTGTATACTATTTATGCCATGTATTAAGCTATCTAGCATTGTCCCTATTTTTTCTTCCATGATCTTTATCGTTTTAGATTTTGTATTTAGGTCTTTGATCCATTTTGAGTTAGTTTTTGTGTATGGTGTGACTTATGGGTCCTGTTTCATTTTTTTATTGTGTATAAATTTTTGAATGAGAAACTAATTTGCACTGTAAACTTTCACCTACAGCACAATAAAGTTTTTTTAAAAAAGAAAGAAACTGGAGGCAGAAAAAAAAATTGCTGTTGAGTCATGGTGACCCCATGTGTGTCAGAGTAGAACTGTGCTACAGCTTTCAATGACTGATTTTTCAGAAGTAGCTCATTAGGCCTTTCTTTCAAGGTGCCACTGGGTAGACTTGAGTCTCCAACCTTTTGGTTAGCAGCCGAGCATGTTAACCATTGGACCACCCAAGGACTCCACAGTCATTCTCTACTACACCCTATTTTACTGTCACGGAGCACTTACTACTATCTAAAATCATCTTACACATGTACTTGTTTAATATCTGTTTACTCCCACCCGAATGTAAGCTGTCTGAGAGAAATAATGCTCTATGTCCTATTTGCTGCCATACCCCTTGCCTAGAACATTTCCCTGTGCAAAGTGGTGCTAAATAAATATTTGTTAAATGGACAAACGAACTGTTCCATCTGGAAAGGCTTGTGGTTTGATGGAGGTGAGTTTCAGATACTTGAATAGTAGCATCAAAGAATATTAAAAACCTAAACCAAACCCATTGCCTTCCAGTCAATTCCGACTCATAACAATCCCATAGGACAGAGTATAACCGCCCCATAGGGTTTCCAAGGAGCAGCTGGTGGATTCGAACTGCTGACCTTCTGATTAGCAGCTGTAGTACTTAACCACTGCACCACCAGGGCTCCAAAGAATATTAAGTAGACCATTTTCCTATTACCTTGAAATCTGTTCACCATGGGTAACCCTGCTGGTATTTGAAATACTGGCAGCATAGCTTCCCACATCACAGCAACATGCAAGCCACCACAGTACAACAAACTGATGGACAGGTGGTAGAGGAACTGTGTAGGCCCTGCAAATCCAGCCAGAAGGTTCACTCACGCACCCAAAAACCATATTTATATGCCTGCTACACAGGGCTGCTGAAAGCTAATCAGTGTTAACTCAAGAAGCAAAGAAAGCCAGCCAGGGAGTATTCACCTGATCCTTTCTCACTGTCCCAAGCCCACTGAGGCACCAGATGCTGGCAGAGGGTGGCAAAGGAGGTGCCCAGAGGCATATAATTTGATCCATAGCCCAGCCTGCTCTGGGGAAGGGGAGAGGATGAGATTTAAATTAGATACAAGATTGGAGTTTGATACTGGCCTGAATGTCTTAATAACTAGAAAGTAGCCAGAAGTTTCTGGGATCTAGCTCAGATGTGACAAGGAGCAGGGAAAAGGTATTTGACAGAGCGTGGTGGAAGGCAGTAACTGGAAATGAAGCCATTTCATATTTTCAACACTGAGTTCAAACTATCCAATCACCAGTTACAGCAGGAAAAAGGCGGTTTGGTGGACTTGTAGTAAGCTAGTTTTTCTGGCATTTGATATTTCTTTGGGCAAACTATTGCTAGTTTCTGTCAGAGGGTAAAGTGACAGTAAGACATTGTATGAAATCCAAGATTCGGGACACACTCAGTACTGGAGATTCATTTGCCCTTCCTTCTATGCAGTGTCACCACACCCCCAATTTTATAATATTCAAGAGGTGAGAGGACTAAAAACCAATTTTGTGAAAATCACTTTCCTATAGCTTCAAAGGATTTTTTAGACCTTTGGGAAAATCATTTTAAAAATTTGAACGATACCTCTTACTAAAACTGAGTGGCTAGATTGAAGGAAAAACATCACCTTCAGTCCCTCCTTCCATGATAAATAAATCACCAGTGAAACCTGTGAGATTATTCTGAATGGTTGGATGTACTGGGAAGGTGTTTCCTGTTGCTGCTGAAAGCTAGTTTAAGGGGGAAGATGCATTGAAATCAATGTTAAAAATAGCCTGGGTGGGAAGAAACATATTTCTGTTGTTGATAGCTTGAGGAGAAAGTCTTTTTGGAAAGGGAGGATACTAGAATAAATTAAAAGTTAAATATATAGCTTTGGGTTTGACATAGTCTATTTTTAAAAGAAAATTATGTTCCTTGAATAGTAAAAAAAAAAAAAACAGAAAACACCCTTTTAAGGAAAAAAGAAGCTATCTAATGACAGTAAACTGGTACAAATCGGTTTTGCTTGGACATCTCTGATCCTTGTGGTAGGGTGGCTCTACTCCCATCAGCTCCTTTCAGCTTCCTGATAAAAAGCACTGAGTTACAGAATAACACCTGGTTGAGAGCTATGGCTGCTAACCAAAAGGTTGGCAGTTTGAATCTACCAGCCGCTCCTTGGAAACCCTATGGGGCAGCTCTACTCTGTCCCGTAGGGTTGCTATGAGTCAGAATCAACTCGATGGCAATGGGTTTAGTTTTTTTAGTTTAGAGATATTAGAAAGGAGCCCTAGTGGCACAGTGGTTAAGCACTTGGCTGCTACCTAAAAGGTCAGCAGTTCAAACCCACCAGCCGATCCATGGGAGACAGATGTGGCAGTCTGCTTCTGTAAAGATTACCTTGGAAACCTTATGGGGCAGTTCTACTCAGTCCTATAGGGTTGCTATGAGTTGGAATTGACTCAATAGCGACGGGTTTTAGAGATATTAGAAAAGTTGTGGGGTGTGTGTATTACTTTAGAAGTAACAAAAATAGGAAGCAAACTAATGCTCTGCATGTGTCCTTTGCAGAATTTTGTGGAATACAATGATCTTATCATGGTATTTGTGAAGTTATTTGTTGCCTAATAGCCCAAACTCGGGGTGTCTTTATCTTTCCTGCAGTTCCATACAATCTATAAGAACATAGCCTGAAATCAAAAAGCCTTCTGACCCACTCTGGCGGTCCAGGGCTGGTTATCTTCCTAGGGGCCAGGCCCAAGCCGTCTCACTTTAGAGCCCAGAGGCTTTTTAAACCTTTGCCCAGCCTTGGCACTGTGAAGACCCCATCACCTTCCCTAGTATGTTGTTGTTGTTGTTGTTAGGTGCCATCAAGTCAGTTCCGACTCATAGCAACTCTAGGTACCACAGAACGAAAACATTGCCTGGTCCTGTGCCATCCTCACAATCATTGCTATGTTTGAGCCCATTGTTGCAGCCACTGTGTCAGTCCAACTCGTTGAGGGGCTTCCTCATTTTTGATGACCCTCCACTCTACCAAGCATGATGTCTTTCTCCAGGGACTGGTCCCTCCTGATGACATGTCCAAAGTATGTGAGATGAAGTCTCACCATCCTCACTTCTAAGGAGCATTCTGGCTGCACTTCTTCCAAGACAGATTTGTTCATTCTTTTAGCAGTCCATGGTATATTCAATATTCTTTGCCACCACCACAACTCAAAGGCATCAATTCTTCTTCGGTCTTCCTTTGGTATAGTCATCAACAAACCCCTCTCTTCACTGACTCTACTCCCTTCCTCACACAAAACCAGTATTTCTAATCATCACTTAGACCATTTATGGGACGTAGGTTGTGTCTTCTTTGACAATTCCTATCTGTTGTTAGAGGATGCCAGAGTCCTATGTTCAGAAGGATTCTGAAAAGGATTCTGATCAGGACTCAGGGGTAAAGAGGAATGGGATGGATTAACAGTGGCCCTAGAGCAGAGTGTGGTAACAGATTTATAAGGTGTCTTTGTTATCTAGTCCTGCTATAGAAGAAATATCACAAGTGAGTTGCTTTAACAAACCGAAATTTATTTTCTCACAGTTTCGGAGACTAGAAATCTGAACTCAGGGTACCCATTCTATGGGAAGGCTTTTTCTCTGTCTGCTCTGAAGAAAGTGCTTGTCTCTTTTGAGCTTTTGCTCCTGGGCAATTTTCATGTGGCTTGGCTTCTCTCTTCCCCCATCTCTGCTTCCTAGCTTGCTTGTTTAATCTCTTTCATAGCTTAAAAGAGATTGACTCAAGACACACCCTACATTAATCCTGCCTCATTAACATAACAAAGACAACCCATTCCCTAATGGGATTATAACCACAAGCATAGAGGTTAGGATTTACAACACATATTTTTTGGGGACACAATTCAATCCATAACACAAGGCATTTATCCTCCCTAATCTATGCACTAACTCCTTTCAAATCAGGACCTTTGTTAATGGATGGAATATCAGGATTCTAATTCTAGAAGATTCTTCACTATCAGACTGCTGCTAAATTTGAATCCTGGGGTTCATGACACAAAGACCTAAAAATCATAAGATTTGAATTATTATTAATAAAACAAACAAAAAAACCAAACCCATTGCCGTCGAGCTGATTCCCACTCATAGCGACCCTATTGCTACCCTACAGGACAGAGTAGAAGTGCCCCATAGAGTTTCCAAGGAGCACCTGGTGGATTTGAACTGCTGATCTTTTGATTAGGAGCCGTAGCACTTAACCACTATGCCACCATTATTAATAAGGTAATAAAATTATGACCACTAATTGTCTACCAAAAAAATTAAAAATGAACAATTGTCTTGGAGTTGATTTGACTCATAGTGACCCCATCCATGTGTGTCAGAGTAGAATTGTACTCCAGAGGGTTTTCAATTGCTGTTTTTTTTTTCTTTGGAAGAAGATTGCCAGGCTTTTCCTCCGAGGTGCCTCTGGGTGGACTCGAACTTCTAATCTTTCAATTAGCAACTAAGTGCACTAAACTTTTGCACCACCCAGGGACTCCAATTGCCTACAAGATTAGTAATTAGATATAGATACAGATGTAGATAAGTAATTTCCAACCCTTAAACCGTACTTACAAGGAAAAAAATTTTTTTTTTCTGATGAGCAAACTGAGGCTCGATGAAAGTATGTAACTTGCCCCCAAGGACACACAATGAGTCAGTAGATAAGCTGGTATTCAGACCTGAGTCTGTCTGACTACAGCATGACCTCCTTCCAAAGACAACTTTAAAGCAGAGGCTGAAATATTGCGGGACATTTCCTCTGTGCTAGGGAGACATTTTGCAATGGGGTGGGTGGGATTAAGGGGAATTCTCTCCCTGCACGGAATGCCTGGCTTTTCTTTTTGAAGAGAAATGTGACAGACTGAATAGCCAATTATTAAAAAATTAGGTCCTTTTCTGCAAGGTAAAGTGGGAGGGAAGAAAGGGCAGACTAGCTAATATATCACAGGATTTCCTGACATTCCCCCAAAGCAGAAGAAGGGGCTGCTCTGTTTATCCTGTTTCTGGAAGCCAGCCTTGGGCTGGCCCTGGCCGCTGTCTGACATTATCAGTGCTTACACATGTTAGCCTCAAAGGATGCCCTGCCTTCCAGAGCACGCCAGCCCTCAGTTCCCGGAGAAATTGTTTTTCTCCTTTTAAGCCAAGGAAACCCCCACAGTCTACTGGGGCCATTTTTCATGTGGATCATCAAGCAGTGGCTCTGAGGTGTGTTTAAGTCCACTGTTCGGTATGCCTGCCAAAAAGCACAATCCAGGTGCTGAGGGGCACGGGCTCATTCATGTGCATAATTAATAAATTCCAGCAGAGGGCTGGAGCCTGGAGAACCAGGAAGGAAGGGTGGCTGCCCTAATGAGCTTAGTTAACTCTTTAGAGGCGTAAGATACAGCCACATTTCCAAAAAACCTCCCACACGTCAAATTTTTGTGCTGTGCCCACTCTTATCTTTATTTATTTATTTTCCTTCAAAGCACCAAGGGCATTGAAGCTCAGGGCCTTGGGGAGAGAAGGTTTTCAGTAAATAGATCATGGTTTCCCATCATACTTGGCATGAAATTTTACAAGACCCGAGCCTACCATCTCTAACCCGCGTCTGACCACTCACCTGTTAATTCTCTCTGCTCTAGTCTCAGTGTCCTCTGGGGTGTTCTGTGTGCAGTATTTATCCAGCCTGCATTGCCTCAGGATGTTTGTGCACATTTGCTCTTACTTTCTACCTGGGACACCTTTTCTCTAGGTAGATGAACAGCTCCCCCTACCACTTTTCTTAGGTACCTACCAGTTGTCAGTTTCTGTGGAGTCAATTCAGACTCATGGTAAAACCATGTGTCTCACAGTAGAGCTATGCTCCACAGGGTTTCCAGTTTGCTGATTTTTTTGGAAGTAGATTGCCTGGGCTTTCTTCCAAGGCACCTCTAGGTGGACTCCAGCCCCCAACGTTTCAGTCAGCAGCCCAGCACGTTAACTGTTTGCACTACCCGGGGAGCATCAGTATTACCTTAGCCAAGACACCTTCCTTAATCACTCCCCACACATGCTCAAAATAGTACTGCCAGGATTCCCTATCCTGCTTTATTTTTCTTCATTTATCATGCTTGGTTTACTGTTGTTTATTCCACCAGAAGGCTAGCTCCATAAGGATAGGAAATTTGTTTTGTTGCCTGCTATATCTCCAATACCTAGTAGTTATTCAACAAGTTTTTAAAAACCCATGATGAATGAATGAACAGATGGAATGTAAATCTGGAAAGGAAAGTGGTAATCACTCGATGAGCAAGTCAGACGATTACTGAGTACTTACCCCAGACTGGGTTCTCAGTGTAGGGTCTGCACAGCCTGCGGGCGTCCAGTGTTAGCAGAACTTGCCAAGGGAATGAGTGCTTCTCTAAGAGGGACAGAGATGCATTCCTCTCCCACCTTTGGTCATCGTCTTGTTTCCATAGTAGTCCATACATGGCACCCTGGGCCCTGAGAAATTTGTGGGAAATAAATCCTGTAAAAAAAATCCTTGCCCTGGAGTGGATTCCGACTCATAGCAAGCCTATCGGACAGAGTAGAACTGCCCCATAATGTTGCCAAGGAATGACTGGTGGATTCAAACTGCCAACCTTTTGGTTAGCAGCCGAGCTCTTAACCACCACACCACTAGGGCTCCTATGGGAAATAAAGTACCCAAAAAACATGAAACAGTTTTTATGTACTCATAACAGAGTGAAAATCTAAACTCACTAAATTATTATTTTGGAAGATAACATAAAAATTCAAAAAGCTTTAAGGGAATTCTTTTTCAGAAACAGGCTCTATTTATAGTAGCAATAGTTAACATGTCATTGCTAGCCATGGAAAATGTACAGAGATTTTGTGCTAGTATCTAGACAATTGAATGGGATTACGTACATATATATAAAACCAGTTGCTGTGGAGTCAATTCTGACTCATGGCGACCCCATTGTGTGTCAGAGTAGAACTGTGCTCCATAGGGCTTTTAATAGCTGATTTTTCGGAAGTAGATCACCAGGCCTCTCTTCCAAGGCACCTGTGGGTGGACTCAAACCTCCACCTTTCAGTTAGCAGCCCAGTGCATTAATCGTTTGCGCCACTCTGGGGCTCCATCTGCATATATGTGCATGCTTTATACAAAAACCCAAATTAAATTAAGAATTACATCTTCCAATGCTATTTTGTTTCTGTCCTAAATACAATAATGTTGAAAAGACTGTATTTTTATGTTCAATATTTTGCAGCACTTACTGCTCTTTGCCTGGTGGCAAATTGGGACTTCAGAACAGAGAAATAGAGTTGCTCCTGAAAGCAGGAGAGGAAGGTGGGAATCCCAAGGGAGGCTGGCCTTTGTGCTTGAATGAATGAGTCTTTTTCAGATATCTCTGTCCTTTGGCTTTTAAAGGAAATGGAGCCACTCTTGTATCTGTTCCCAAGTCCATTGTGTGAAATTTGCCTCCTTTGGGGACTCCATTATTCTCCTGGCTGTGAACTGCAGAGTCAGTGGGCTTTGCAGGAATGCACTGTCTGGAGATGGTCTCAGGGGAGGCTCTTCTTTGACAACCTCCCTCAGATGACGGTAAGAGGATGGGTGCTCAATATATAAGTCCAAGTTCAGGAATAGACGACAAAGGCAGTGGTGAATGGATATGATGATCAAAAGATCCTTGGCACTCTGTCATTTTATTTCTATCCCTACCACCTCTACTGCCTGTGCAACGAAAGATTTCATTTGGCACCACTCATTTATGTTCCAAGTTAAGTAGAGTTTCACAATTCCAAACAGATGCCTCATAAACTTGAAGAAAATTCTACATGGATTGAAAGTTACAAAAATACAAAATAGTACTGTTTGTAGCTGCAAGATATCCTCCCTGGAGCTACCTGGTGGGCAGAGAAGTCTCACAACCTTTGGGTGCCGTGGTGGTGAGATTCACTTGGAGGGGGCCCAGATAGACCTGCTTTTTTCAGTGTAGTATTCTGCCCAGTAGTGACTAGGGGAAAAGCAAAGTTCCAGTGTAGTTCTCCAAACACTCTCTTTTCTCTGAACTGCATCAGCAAAACTGAGCATTACCAACCCATTTGGGGTAGCTAACTGCTTAGACTGGCAGGATCAATCTGCCAAAAACAAACGAGGTAAAGCGCATCATTCACCCAGACGATCAGAATTAGAATTATCCCCAGCTGAATTAGGCGCTGTTTGAATGTGAATGCTCAAAGAGAATTCCGCAAAGAGTCGCCAACACCATCATTATCATCTCCTTCATCATCAGTGTATAAAGAATTTATAACACCAAAATATACATCCCTGACAAGAAAAGTTACAAGAAACATTTTCATTGAAAAGATCTTATAAATAGAGTCTAGCATGACTAGAAGAGACTTCAGTAGTCTAGAAATTTACAGAGATCTCCTGAAATGTTTTTAAAATAAATGATCTTTAAAAAGTGTTTAAAATAAAATAGTTTTCCTTTCAATAGCAATGATGATAAACAGCATAATCAAAATCATAACAAGCAGTCAGGATTTATGGAAAACCTCCTGCAAGCCAGGAACTGGGGTGGGGGGGTGGGGGCAGTTTACACGTTGTTTTAATTTAATCCTTACAACATCCTCTGAGGTTAGTGCTATTATTATCTCCCTTCTGCCAAAGAGGAAACAGACTTACAAGGGACAAAGGACTTGACAGAGATCACACAGCTGGTATGTGATGGAACCAGAATTTAAACCCAAATCTATCAGATGGATACAGTACTGAGTATGTGGTTTGGCTGCTAACCAAAAGGTCGGCAGTTCGACTCCACCAGCCGCTCCTTGGAAACCCTGTGGGGCAGTTCTACTCTCTCCCATAGGGTCGCTACAAGTCGGAATTGACTCGACACAGTGGGTTTGGTTTTTGGTTCTATTGAGATAGCAAAGAAACCCTGGTGGTGTAGTGGTTAAGAGCTTGGCTGCTAACTGAAAGGTTGGCGGCTCGAACCTACCAGCTGCTCAGCAGGAGAAAGATGTGACAGTCTGCTTCCGTAAAGACTATAGTTTTGGAAACCCTGGGGGCAGTTCTACGCTGTCCTATAAGGTCGCTATGAGTTGGAATCAACTTGACAGCAAGGGGTTTGGTATTGAGACAGCAACCATTCGAATGAGTGCTAAGGGTTTGGTTGTCCCTTTCCCTAAAAGTGGCGGAGAAGGAGAAAAGTTTTAAAGGAAAAACTGTCAAATAATTTTTTATTCCTAGAGAAGCCATTTTCCTACTATCACTTATGCCAAGAAGGTATTCTTTCATGTCCAAATTCACAGAGACAGAATAAATAGCTGCTTTGGGGCTCTGGAAAGAACAAGCATCTCAATCACAATTCTGAGCGGCATTCTGTGTAGTGCTTAAGAGCACAAACCCTGAAACCTAACTGTCTGGTTTCAGGTCCTAGCCCCAATACTTACTAGCTGTGTGGCTTTGGAAAAGATAGTTATCCTCTCTGTGCCTCAGTGTTCTTATTTGTAGGATTGAGATAATAATAGCATATACCTCAAAGAGCTATTGTGAGGATTAACTAAGTTAGTATTTTGTCCAGTGCTTAGAACATGATTATAGAGTCCCTAAGTGGTGCAAATGGTTAAGCATTTGGCTACTAAGCAAAAGGTTGGCAGTTCAAATCCATTCAGCGGTGCCACGGCAGAAAGGCCTAGTGATCTACTTCTGAAAGATCAGAGCCATTGAAAACCTTATGGTGCATAGTTCTCTGAAACACTGTGGTCACCAGGGCAATTTTTTTTTTTTTAGAACGTGATTGGCACATAATAAATGCTTTATAGGTGTTGGCTGTTACTAGTGCCTACATGAGATGACCCTTGTTTAAGACCCGAAGGTCACAGTTCACCAAAGAGGTCAGTACCATTTATGATTCCCTCCTTGTCTACAAGTCCAAACTCAAGCCCTCCATGTAGCTTGTTCTCACAGGTGCTCAGGTTCTATTTATTCGCCTCTGTTGTTGTTGTGTGCTGTTGAGTCGATTCCGACTCATAGCGACCCTACAGGACAGAGTTGAACTACCCTACAGGGTTTCCTAGGCTACAATCTTTATGCAAGATCACCAGGTCTTTTCTCCCAGGGAGTGGCTGGTAGGTTTGAACCACCGACCTTCCAGTTAGCAGCTGAGTGGTTAACCATTGTGCTACCAGGGCTCCTTTATTCACCTCTATTTTCTCCATACAACATGATGCTTCAGACCTGCTGTTGCCTTCCTGGCTCATTCTTTAATGAAACATAGACTCTTCCTTTGTTCTGTACCCAAAAGAGTAAGTTTCTATAAACTTAATTAACAAGATAATTCAGAAGCGAATAGTCAAAAGTTATGCAGACTGCTCAGATGATACCATAATACTTACGGAATCTGAAACCAGTCCATTAAAGTGATCTAGTTCAATCCTCTACCCAAAGGATGGTTCAGCTTTATCATATTGAAGTGTTTTATAGACATTCAAAGTGGAGACTGATTCTAAAAACTAAGTTTTTTCTAGATAATTTTAGAATTTAAAACACTTAAAATACTGCCTGGCCCATAGGAAATGCTAACAAATATTAACCCTATTATTAATATTAGTGTTAGTATTAGTATGAGTAACCTAAAACTTCCAGCCTCCCAAACCTACAACTACAAAAAAATCCACATTGTGTTTTGAATTTCCAAAGTACAAAGCTTGAGCTGTATTCATTTGACATAAAGTTACCAATTTCCCTATGCCTCTCAGGCATTTCTGAACATCCCGTCAGGACTCTCTTGCACCCTTAGGAACGTGTCCCTTGTGACCTCTGTCATGTTCTCCTTGTTGGGGCCACCATGGCTGCCGCTTTGGCAGCCCTCCATGGAAATGTCCATCTCTGGGTCCAGTTTTCCTCTGCGAGGGCACTATCAAGTCCACTGGCACCCTGCCTCTGGAGAAGGGACTCAGTGCCCAGCAGGAGCAGGATCTCACTGGGAGTGGAGACAAGGCTTTCCTGAAAGTCCTATGATAATGGAGAATGGGTTACTGTTACTGCACCTACCAGATATGGCCCAGAGCCCCCAAACCCAGGACTCTTTTTGTCTGCCTAGCTCCTAGAGTGCTGCCTTGTGACCTGACCAGTTCACCCCTCATCACAGGGTATGCCCCAGGCATCTCCACATCTCAGAGTCTACACCAGACCACCACCAGAACTGAGAGGGAAGCATCCTTCCCTCCCCTACCAGTGCACAAGCACACACACACCCACACATGCACACCTGAGTCTAAAGCTATACCTTGAAACTCAATTTCCTATCACAGAAGAAGTTTCTTCCAGGACGATTGAAGAGCGGGAAGTCCATTCCCTTCTTAGGAAAAGAACATCCTCCTAACAAGAGGTCCTTTTATAGGCTCTCAGCCCCCTACCTCGCTCTGATGAACCCTCTCTGGTCAAGATCACGCATGACCTCATCTTAACCCAGCCAATAGTCAACTCTCAGTCCTGATCTTATTTGAGCCTTTGAGAAGGTGGATCACCTCTTTCCTCCTTGAAACACATTCTTCACTTGGTTTCTGTGGCCCCACACTCTCCTATTTTCCTTCTCCCTGGTAGTCCTTTCCCAGTCTCCTTTGAGTGAACCTCTACCTCTCTCTCTCTTTTTTATTGTACTTTAGATGAAGGTTTATAGAACAAACTAGCTTCTTATTAAGCAATTAGCACCATATTGTTTTGTGACATTGCTTACCAACCCCACTACATGTCAACACTCTCCCTTCTCAACCTTGGGCTCCAAATCACCAGTTTTCCTGTCCCCTCCTGCCTTCTAGTCCTTGCCCCTGGGCTGGTGTGCCCCTTTAGTCTCGTTTTGTTTTATGGGCTTGTCTAATCTTTGGCTGAAGGGTGAACCGCAGGAGTGACTTCATTACTGAGCTAAAAGGGTGTCTGGCTACGTTCCCTGCCAGTGCTTACTGTAAATCAGAAATGTAGATTCACGCAGACTCTTAGTGTTTTTCCATAATCCTGTTGTTGTTATTAGATGTTGTCAAGTCAGTTCCAACTCACAGCAACCCTGTGTGCAACAGAACAAAACACTGCCTAGTCCTGCGCTATCCTCACAATTCTTGTTATGCTTGAGCCCACTGTTGCAGCTACTGTGTCAATCCATCTCATTGAGGGTCTTCCTCTTTTTCGCTGGTCCTGTCTGCTTTACCAAGCATGATGTCCTTCTCCAGGGACTGTTTCCTTCTGACAACATGTCCAAAGTATGTGAGACATAGTCTCGCCATACTTGCTTCTAAACAGAATTCTAGTTGTATTTCCTCCAAGACAGATTTGTTCATTCTTTCAGCAGTCTGTGATATAGTCAATAGTCTTTGCCAACACCATAATTCAAAGGTGCCAATTATGCTTTGGTCTTCCTTGTTCATTGTCCAGCTTTCACATGCATATGAGGTGATTGAAAACACTATGGCTTGGGTCAGGCCCGCCTTAGTCTTCAAGGTGACATCTTTGCTTTTCAATACTTTAAAGAGGTCTTTTGCAGCAGATTTGCATGATGCAATGCGTCGTTTGATTTCTTGACCTCTGCTTTCATGGGTGTTGATTGTGGGTCCAAGTAAAATGAAGTCCTTGACAGCTTCAATGTTTTCTCCCTTTATCATAATGTTGCTTATTGGTCTAGTTGTGAGTATTTTTGTTTTCTTTATGCTGAGGTGTAACCCATACTGAACGCTGTGGTCTTTGATCTTCATCAGTAAGTGCTTCAAGTCCTCTTCACTTTCAGCAAGCAAAGTTGTGTCATCTGCATATCACAGGTTGTTAATGAGTCTTCCTCCAGTCCTGATGCCTCATTCTTCTTCATATAGTCCAGCTTCTTGGATTATTTGCTCAGCATACAGACTGAATAAGTATGGTGAAAGGATACAACCCTGATGCACTCCTTTCCTGACTTTAAACCGCATAGTATCCTATTCTGTTCAAATGACTGCCTCTTGACCTATGTACAGGTTCCTCATCAGCACAATTAAATGTTCTGAAATTCCCATTCTTCCAAAATCCTACTGATCTTTAATATAGTTACAGCTTTTTAAGATCTTGTAGAGGAGATACTTTTGTTATCATTAAAGTACATGAAATACATAATTTTTTTAAATGTCAAGAGTCATCATCATTACTGAAATCTTAGAGTTGAAGGGGTTAGATGAATGATAATGAGGATGCTGTTCCCCCAAGTCCCTGGGTAGTATAAATGGTTAAATGCCAGACTACTGAAAGGTTGACAGTTCAAATCCACCCAGAGGCACCTCAAAGGCAAGTGCTAGCAATCTACTCCTGAAAAATCATGGCCAATGAAAACTCTAAGAAGCACAGTTCTACTTTGAAATACCTGAGGTCACTATGAGTCAGAATCAACTCAACAGTAGTTGGTTTTTTGGTTTGATTCCCCCAAGTCACTATGTGCTTAATCATTGAGATACCAGATGGCGGAGGAAACCCTTAAAAGGATAATTTCAGAGACCAGAATTAGATGGTGCTCGGCTACCACTAATGACCATTCTGATCAGGGCCACAACAGATTCTAAAAGAAGGAGAGAAGAATGTGGAAGAGAACTCAAATTCTTAAAAATCCCACACTTGGACCATGGTCTCGGGGAACATCTAGCTCAATTGGCATAACGCAGTTTATAAAGACAATGTTCTACATTCTACCTTGGTGAGTAGCGTCTGGGGTCTTAAAAGCCTGTGAGCAGCCATCTAAGGTACTCCACTGGTCTCACCCCTTCGAGAGCAAGGGAGAATGAAGACAACATGATACGAGGAAAAGATTAGTCCAAAGGACTAATGGACCACAGCTACCAAGCCCTCTGCCAGACTGAGTCCAGTACAGCTAGATGGTGCCCGACTACCACCACTGACTGCTCTGACCAGGATCACAACAGAGGGTTCTGGACAGAGCTGAAGAAGGATGTAGAACAAAATTCTAACACAAAAGAAAGACCAGATTTACTGGCCTGAAAGAGACTGGAGAAACCCTGAGAGTATAGCCCCCAGACACCCTTTTAGCTCAGTGGTGAAGTCACTTCTGAGGTTCATCATTCAGCCAGGAATTGGATAGCCTCATAAAGCAAAACGAGACTGATGAGGCACAGCAGTCCAGGGACAAGGACTAGAAGGCAGAAGGGAACAGGAAAGCTAGTGATAGGGAACCCAAGGTTGAGTAAGGACAGTGTTGACATATAGTGGGGTTGTTAACCATTGTTATAGGGCAACATGTGTACTAACTGTTTAATGAGAAACTATTTTGTTCTGTAAACCTTCATCTAAAGTGAGAATAACAGCACAACTGGAAGAACGTAATCGATGTCACTGAATTGTGCATGTAGAAATTTTTGAAATAGTGTATCTTTGGCTATGTATATTTTCATCAAAAAAAAAAAAAAAGGTCGAAAAGGGAGAGGGTTGACATGTCATGGGGTTGTTAACCAATGTCATAAAACAATGTGTGTGCTGACTGTTTAATGAGAAACTATTTGTTCTGTAAACCTTCACCTAAAGTACAATAAAAAAAAAATCCCAGACTTACTGGACCCATTGAAACTAGAGGACTCCCCGAGACTATATACTCCATAAACCTTGAACCAAAACTACCCTCTGAGGTCACCTTTTAGCTAAGTAACAGATTGGCTCATAAAATAAAGAGTATTACCAGTGAGTACTGTGCACCTTTAAAAAATTATCTATATAAGATCAAATGGTCAACAGTTTCTCTAAAGCAAAGATGAAAGGGTGAGAGGACAGAGAAACCAGATTACTGGAAGCGAAACATCCAGAGGGGAATTAATGAGAATGTTAGCACATTGTGAAAAATGTAACCAATGTCTCTCAACAATTTGTGTAGTAATTATTAAATGGGAACCTAGTTTTCTGGGTAAACTTTCACCAAAAACACAATAAAATATTATTTTTTAAAAAAGGATAATTTCCCCACCTGTGCTCTCCCATCCCAGCATCTCCCCACCCTGCCCTGGCTGTTTCGCCTCACATAGGAAGGAACTAGATTTACACTCCCCAGAGATACTGGTCCAACTTGGTGCATTGAGGGTGGAGATGAGAGTCCCCTGACTGGGGACTGGTTGAGAAGCTGAGCTGCTTCCCAGTAGTATGGAGCCCAAGGGCAGAAGAAAAGCCATATCTGAAGTAGAGTACAGGCAGTCCCCGGGTTGTAAATGAAATCCATTCCTAAGTGTGTCTTTAACAGGGCCTCAAAGTGGTTCATTCTGGTTCAAACCCCTGCTGAGAATTTGCATTTCCACCCCAGATATACTGAATCAGAATCTACAGTTTAACAAGATCTCCAGGTGATTCTTATATATAATAAATTTTTTAGAACCAATGCTCCACTAGTGGTTCTCCAGATTGATCCCTAACCGGCAGCATTAGCATCACCTGGGAAATTGCTAGACATGCAAATTCTCAACAGGGATTTGAACCTGAATGTACCAGTTCAAAGCCGTGGTCTTTAAGTCAGATTTATAGGTAAGCTGGAACAGGTGCATATGGTTGGTTCTCATTTAGGTTTACTTTAGTGCAAGAAAAAGCTCAAAGCCTTTTCAATGATTTAAAAGCTGCATGTGCAGCAAGTGAAAGTGATTGTGATGAAGAATTTCTTGCAAGTAGGGGTTGGTTCAGTTGTTTCAAAGTGAGGGCCAATTCACATAACATTAAAGAGCAAATACAAATTGTCCATAAATTGGATGTTCGTAACCTGGGGACTTATTGTATAGAGGTAAGGATTGGGAGCTGACGTGTGAAATCAAAAAGAGAACCAGAAGCCAAGGAAAATGTGTATTAGAAAAGACAAAATGGGAGATGGTAAGAAAAGACTCCTAAGAAGAAAGGAAGACAGCATACAAAGAAAGGATTTTAGGAGCTCCAGGCTCATCTTTACATGAGCCAGCTGGGCCTATTTAGTAGGATCGAAGTAGCACGGTCCCCTACAGTGATAGTATTGGGAGAAAAGGCTGACATGTGACTTATGGATCATCTCATAGGACCAAAGTTGTGTTGTTTGGAACTAGAGACATATTTTGACCCAGGGGCAGATGAACCAGTAAACAAGGTATGCATGGGCTTACTTGTGCTTACTTACTAATCTGTAGTGCACAATTGCAGTAAGCAAGCACAGTTAGTAAGTAACCACAGGCAAGCTCGTGTGTACCTTGCTTACTGGTTAATCTGTCCCTGTTTTGACTTGTAGCAATAATAAATCTGTATAATAAAGGTATTCTACTTTTATGAGACTTTCATAAATGTCTAAAAGGATGACATTTTTAAAAATCTCAAATCAGAGGGGAAAAAATATACAAAATCCAAATCACTGCCTATATTTTTTTTCCCAAGTAATTAAACAAATTAAAGGTGGTGGAGGAGGCTAGCTTCCCTTGATTTCCAGTGAATAATGCTGATGAGTCAGGACCATTACATCTCTCAGAAAAGGCCCTATAAAAAGCAAAATTTGAGTGTTGTGTTTACTAAAGTGATACCATATGTTGGTTGATTAACAAGCTGTCAGAATATTGGAAGTTCTTGGCTGATTGCAAGAAGGAGCATCTGTCTGCTGAATCCTTTATCTAATGTGTGTACAGATATCACCAGGTTTGGCGCTTTTCCTAAATATCAGTATAAACCCTTTTAGTATTTAGCCTTCAGAGAGTAACGTGGATGTACTGCTGGTGTTTAAGATGTTTATTTTGAAATGAGGCCGGACAAAAAGATACAAAAAGAAGTATACACTTAAGAGTATTAGGTGTTGTTCAGAATTTTTTATTATTATAACTTATATAAAAACCAGAACAAAATCTGTTGCCATTGAGTCGATTCCGACTCATAGCGACCTTGTAGGACAGAGACCTGCGCCATAGGATTTCCAAGGAGCAGCTGGTGGCTTTGAACTGCCGACCTTTTGGTTAGCAGCCAAGATCTTAACCACTGTGCCACCAGGTACTGCAAGTAATGCTTACTTGAATGTCACTTACATGTTATTCATAGTAATTTAAGGGGGAAAAAACAAAAGAAGCAATCTCTTTTAGAGCTGTTTATTGCTATATCTATTGATGGAATTTAATAATACCTTGTATTTATAAAGTAATTTTAAAAACCTAATCCCATTGCTGCCGAGTCAATTTTGACTTGAACCTCCAACCTTTCAGTTAGCAACTAAACGTGTTAACTGCTTGCACCATTTACCTTTTCACAAGCTCCCTTTTATTCAGTCAGCCACCATACACTGGATTATACCATTTTAACTTCAACAAGTAGATTCCTTTCCACCTTTCATCAAAGCAGATATGAAGTAAGTTAAAATTATTTAAAAAGGGAACTCTTCTTATGTTAACTGAGTTCAAAGTTCGACTCATATCTCAGTTGTTCCATTTCCTTTGAAATTTATCAGCCCCATGGCCTTAGAACTTAATCTGTGTCATGACATACATGTCGCCTTTCTCTTTAGCCTGAATTTTTTGTCCTGTATCAGAATTGACTCAACAGAACACAAGAACAGCATTTTTACAACATACATGAAAGTTAAATTATGAAGTATTTTAATGTTTCAGGGAAATGGGGTAAAATTTGGGGTAATTTGAGCTAAACTTTGGGATAATTAAATTTTGCATGCTATGAAAAAGAAGATATTTTAATTATCCCAAATTTTAGCCCTTTATTTAAATCTCATGTGAAGTGCTCCTTTTTAGAGTTTCTTCTGGTCATTCCTCTGTTTAACTTCAAGGACCTCAACAGCCAGGTCCGTCCCTATCTTTCCAGTCATATCCCCAGCCACTCAATTTCTGAACCTTCTTTTCAGCAAAGTGCTGTAGTTCTTGCCCCATGCTGACCTTTTTCTATACTCATGCTCGCACTCGGCCGTTTGCAATACCATTTTCCTTCCTCTTCTCCTTTCCAACCTTGTCCATCCTTGAACACAGCTCAAATATATTTTCCTTTTTAAAGCCTACTCAGACCTCCAGCTACCACAGATGGCTTCTTCTTCTAACATTTTGGGCTATGATGGACTGAGGAATTAATGTGATAACCTACATTTAGTTCTCCCAATTTTCAGCGGTTGTTTTAACAGTTATGTAAGTCTTTTATTGTTATTTAACTTCTCATGTTTTGCTCCCTTTGGTCTCTTTAACCTCATATCTGCTCCTCCCCCCTTGTTCTATGCATTCTGCAGCATTGCTTTCCAAAGTGTGAGCCAAGGAGAGTCTGCATCAAAATTCCCCGGAGGTCTTGTTGGAAAGGTAGATTCCTGGGGCTGAACATGAGTGGGCCAGCTGATTCTTCTGCATAGTACAGTTTGGGAATGATTGATCTAGAAGTGCATGCCATTCGTTTGTTTATTCATTCAATAACTATTCAAGCACAAATCACACAGCAATGACTGAGGCAGACATACATGGTTCCTGTTATCTTGAACTTTCTAGCTTTGTTTGGAAAACAGTTAGGAGGACTTGAAATCGATGTGGATTGCAAAGGAGACATGCAAAGAGCTCTGGGACTACCTAGGAGGGACACCTAATCGGGCATGAGGAGGAGTGATGGGAATACTTCCATGAGATGTGGAGTTGAGACCTAAACAAGGAGTAGGATTTGGCTAGGTGAAGGGAGAGAGTGAAGGGAGGAGAGGCAGAAGGACTAGCATGTGTCAAGTCTTTGCAGTAGGGAAGAGCATGGCTAGGTCATGCAGGGCCTTGTGGCCAGGTTAAGGAGTTTGGAACTAATCCTAAGGAAAAGTCATCAAAGAGGAGAAACATGATCAGTTTTGTGTTTCAAAGGATCCTTTCAGTTCTAGACTGGAGCAAGAGTATACATGGAGAGACCAGTTAGGGGTGGGGGGTGGCTTTTGCAATCTCCTAGGAGAGAGAACATAATGGCTTTGTCCAGGATAGTGACAGTAGGATGGATTCAAACGGGCAGTGAGTTTATGTTAATTGGGGAGGAATATTTCAGAAAAGAAGGATGAGAATGGTTGCACAGTTTGAAGAATGTAATCAATGTCTCTGAATTGTACATGTAGAAGTTGTTGAATTGGTATATGTTCTGCTGTGTATATTCTCAACAACAAAATTAAATTAATTAAAAAAAAAAAACCTGTGGAGCACAGTTCTACTCTGACACATGTGGGGCCGCCATGAGTCAGGTTGACTTGACAGCAACTGGCTTTTTTGGTAACGTGTTAACACTGAAGTTTGTGTACATAAATTATAAAATAAATAAATATGCTTATATCATTAAAAAATGGTACTTTGAAGAGAGATCTGATGGGATTTGGTTTTAGTTGGAAATTGGAGTGAGAGAAAGGGAAGTGTCAAGGATGTCTTTGATTTTTGTTTTGATAACAGTAGGCAAAGCCATGTAACCCTGATGTAGGACCAGGTTGTGAAGACAAAATTGTGAGTTCAGTTCCAGATGCACAGGTTTTGAAATACCTATGAAACATTCAAGTGGATCATGTCATGTAATTTTCATCTTCCCCATGGAGAAGTTTAAGTGCGCTTTGAAGGATTTATGGAATTCAGATTAGCACCAAAGGGGATCCAGCTAGAAGATTACAAATGTGCTTATCGATCGGAGGGGTTTCTTTGTGTCTTTTTTCTTACTTGATACTTGGTAAGAGCTGAGTTCAAAGTTTTGTATTTATTAATCCATCTTCAAAAGTGACAGGTTTCTCAAAGGATATTATGATGAGTTTTTATTGTTTGTTTGTTTTTTAATTTCTTTTGTTTTAGGGAGAGGGTTGTGGGTCATTTGGGGCTCTTTGCATGTATTTTTGTTTGTTCCTTTGGTTCAGGGAAGGCTTAGTGGAAGTATATATATTTTTTAAAATTAATCTGTAAACACAAGTCGTTTTCTTAATATCACATATTAAGCTGCTGTAGATGAGCTTGCATATAATGGGAGAACTGAGAGAACTTCCATGAAGAGAACAAGTAAAAACAAGAACCATGCAAACTCTTTTTTTCTTTTTCTTTTTTTTTTTTTTTTTGTTAATTGTTGGGCTTTAAGTGAAAGTTTACAATTCAGGTTCGTATCTCATACAAAAATTTATACATACATTGTTTTGTGACCCTGCTTGCTCTCCCTATACTGTGACAGCACACTCTTCCTTTCCACCCCGGATTTCCCATGTCCATTCAACCAGCCCCTGACCCTCTCTGCCTTCTCATCTCGCTTCTGGACAGGAGCTGCCCATTTAGTCTCATGTATCTACTTGAGCTAAGAAGCACACTCTTCACGAGTATCATTTTCTGTCCCATAGTCAAGTCTAATCTTTGTCTGAAGAGTTGGCCTTGGGAATGGTTTTAGTTTTGGGCTAACAGAGAGCCTGGGGGCCCCATCTTCCAGGGTCCCTCCAGTCTCAATCAAACCATTAAGTCTGGTCTTTTTATTAGAATTTGAGTTCTGCACCCCACTTTTCTCCTGCTCCGTCAGGAACTCTCTGTTGTGTTCCCTGTCAGGAAGGTCATTGTGGTAGCTGGGCACATCTAGTTCTTCTAGTCTCAGGCTGATGAAGTCTCTTGTTTATGTGACCATTTCTGTCTCTTGGGCTAATACTTTCCTTGTGTCCATGGTGTTCTTCATTCTCCTTTACTCCAGGTGGGTTGGGACCAATTGATGCATCTTAGATGGCCGCTCGTTAGCTTTTAAGACCCCAGACACCACTCACCAAAGTAGGATGCAGAACATTTTCTTAAAAAACTTTGTTATGCCAGTTGACCTAGATATCTCCTGAAAGCATGGTCCCCAGAACCCTGCCCCTCTACTCTGTCCCTCGAAGTGTTTGCTTGTATTCAGGAAACTTCTTAGCTTTAGTTTAGTCCAGTTATGCTGACTTTCTCTGTAGTGTGTGCTGTCCTTCCCTTCACCTAAGGTAATTCTTGTCTACTTTCTAGTTAGTGAATATCCCTCTCTTTCCCTCCCCACCCTTGTAACCATCAAAGAATGTTGTCTTCTGTGTTTAAACCTTTTCTTGGGTTTTTATAATAGTGGTCTTATATAATATTTGTTCTTTTGCGACTAACTTCACTCAGCATAATACCTTCCAGATTCCTCCATTTTATGTTTCATTCATGGATTCATTGTTGTTCTTCATCATTGCGTAGTATTCCATTGTGTGAATATGCCATAATTTGTTTATCCATTCATCCATTGATGGGCACCTAGGTTGTTTCCATCTTTGTGCTCTTGTGAACAATGCCGCAATGAACATGGGTGTGCATATATCTATTTATGTGACGGCTCTTATTTCTCTAGGCTATATTCCAAGGAATGGGATTGCTGGATTGTATGGTACTTCTATTTCTAGCTTTTTAAGGAGGCGCCAAATCAATTTCCAAAGTGGTTGTACCATTTTACATTCCCACCAAGATTGTATAAGTGTTCTAGTCTCTCCACAACCTCTCCAACATTTATTATTTTGTGTTTTTTTGATTTATGCTAGCCTTGTTGGGGTGAGATGGTATCTCGTTGTAGTTTTGATTTGCATTTCTCTAATGGCTAATGATCATGAGGATTTCCTCAAGTGTCTGTTAGCCACCTGAATGTCTTCTTTGGCGAAGTGCCTGTTCATATCCTTTGCCCATTTTTTAACTGGGTTGTTTGTCTTTTTGTTGTTGAGGTTTTGCAGTATCATGTAGATTTTAGAAATTAGACACTGATCAGATATGTTGTAGCCAAAAATTTTTTCCCAGTCTGTAGGTTGTCTTTTTACTCTTTTGCTGAAGTCTTTTAACGAGCATAAGTGTTTGATTTTTAGGAGCTCCCAGTTATCTCGTTTCTCTTCTGGTGTTTGTACATTGTTACTTACGGTTTGTATTCTGTATATACCATGTATTAGGACTCCTAGCATTGTCCCTATTTTTTCTTCCATGATCTTTATCATTTTCCATTTTACATTTAGGTCTTCGATCCATTTTGAGTTAGTTTTTCTGCATGGTGTGAGGTATGGGTCTTGTTTCAGTTTTTTGCAGATGGATATTCAGTTATGTCAGCACCATTTGTTAAAGAAACTGTCTTTTCCCCAGTTAACAGACTTTGGGCCTTTGTCAAATATCAGCTGCTCATAGGTGGATGAATTTATGTCTGGATTCTCAATTCTGTTCCACTGGTCTATGTATCTGTTGATGTACCAGTACCAGGCTGTTTTGACTACCATAGCAGTATAATAGTTTCTAAAATCAGGTGGTGTGGGGCCTCCCACTTCGTTCTTCTTCACTAATGCTTTACTTATCCGCGGCCTCTTCCCTTTCCATATGAAGTTGGTGATTTGCTTCTCCATCTTATTAAAAAATGCCGTTGGAATTTGGATTGGGGTTGCATTGTATCTGTAGATCACTTTGGGTAGAATTGACATTTTCACAATGTTGAGTCTTCCTATCCATGAACAAGGTATGTTTTTCTACTTATGCAGGTCTCTTTTGGTTTCTTGCAGTAGTGTCTTGTAGTTTTCATTGTATAGGTCTTTTACATCTCTGGTTAGATTTATTCCTAAGTATTTTATCTTCTTGGGAGCTATCCTAAATGGTACTGATTTGGCGATTTCCTCTTGGAGGTTCTCTTTGTTGGTGTAGAGAAATCCAACTGATTTTTGTACGTTTATCTTGTATGCTGATACTTTGCTGAAATATATTAATTCCAGTAGTTTTCTTGTGGATTCTTTGGGGTTTTCTGTGTATAAGATCATATCATCTGCAAATAGAGATACTTTTACTTCTTCCTTACCAATTTGGATGCCCTTTATTTCTTCTTCTAGCCTAATTGCTCTGGCTAGGACCTCCAGCACAATGTTGAATAAGAGTGGTGAAGAACCATATAATTTTGTACTAATGTTTTAATGGTGCTGATGAAAAAGTCATGTCCAGTGATAGATTTTACAGCAAAGGGATACTGCATGGTTTAAAATCAAGAAAAGTGGAGTCAGGGTTGCATCCTTTCACCATTCCTATTCAATCTGTATGCTGAGCAAATAATCCAAGAAGCTGGACTATATGAAGAAGAACCGGGAATCAGGATTGGTGGAAGACTCATTAACAACCTGCGATATGCAGATGACACAACCTTGCCTGCTCAAGGTGAAGAGGACTTGAAGCACTTAATGATGAAGAGCAAAGACCACAGCCTTCAGTATGGATTACACCTCAACATAAAGAAAACAAAAATCCTCACAACTGGACCAATAAGCAACATCATGGATCCACAATCAACGTCCATGGAAGCAGCAGTCAAGAAATCAAAAGATGCATTGCATTGGGCAAATCTGCTGGAAAAGACCTCCTTAAAGTGTTAAAAAGCAAAGATGTCACTTTGAGGGTCTAAGATGTTCCTGACCCAAGTCATGATATTTTCAATCACCTCATATGTATGTGAAAGCTGGACAATGAATAAGGAAGACCGAAGAAGAACTGATGACTTTGAATTATGGTGTTGGCGAAGAATATACCATATACCATGGACTGCCAGAAGAATGAACAAGTCTATCTTGGAAGAAATACAGCCAAAAGAGTGCTCCTTGGAAGTGAGGATGGCGAGACTTCATCTCACATTCTTTGGACATGTTATCAGAAGGGACCAGTCCCTGGCAAAAGATATCATGCTTGGCAAAGTAGAGGGTTGGAGAAAAAGAGGAAGACCCTCGACAAGATGGATTGACATAGTGGCTGCAACAATGGACTCAAACATAGCAGCGATTGTGAAGATGGCGCGGGACAAGGCAGTGTTTCATTCTGTTGTACACAGGGTCACTATGAGTCAGAACCGACTGGGTGACACCTGACAACAACAGCAATAGATTTTAGGAGACTATTTGCAAGGCTGAGTTGTTCTTTAATGAAAGCACACTCTAGTCATGCAAGAGTTTTTATTTAATATGAATATTCAAATATAGCCTAATTTCCAGGAAAGAGAAGATAATGGTAAGTTGTGGATTCTTCTTCTACCTCTCTTCCTCCAATTTTGCTTCCTCTCTTTATGTTCATCATTGGCTTCTCGTTCGTCTTCAGAAAATAAGAATATTGAATGAAGAAGCAATGGGACTAAATTACTCTCAGTGTCCTAAAAATAATTACCCCAAAATCATTATTCTCCAGGTTTTGAAATTTATACAAAAGGCTTTATAACTAAGCATAAATGATTGAATGTAAAAGTAGGTCATTTGCTTGGTCCTACATTCCAGTATGAGAAACCCCTCCACATGATTCCTGAGTGATGCTCAGCCAGCCTCCACTTGGTTATTTTTAGTGGCAGGGAGCTCCCTCTCTATTATAGGATCAGCCAATCTTGTTACTAAATCCGGTTAGACAAAATATCTTTCCTATCATGAATGAAAATGAGCCTACTCGCTGACACTGGTTTTGCACCTCACAGCAACAAGGAATAACTCTATTCTATATTCTGCATGACAGCCTTCCAAATATATTAAGACAACTTCTATGTCTCTTCAAGCCTTCTCCTCTGCAAGCTAAATATTCCCAATTCCCTCAAATATAATTCTTTTTTTTTCCAGTTGCCGTCAAGATACCTCTGGGTAGATTCAAACCTGCAATCTTTCAGTAGCTGAGTATGTTAACCATTTACACCACCCAGGGACTCCACATTTCCTGTAGGACACTGTCTGTATACCCTCACCATCTTTATACAAACATGTCCCCTCTGGGCCCTCTCTAAAGTCAGCCATCCTTTATGAGCGCGATCCACGCTCTGACCAGCATCATGTACAGCAGGACAGCTCTGAGTTGTTATTGTGGGCACTTTAATGATAAACACTTTTTTTCAAAGAATGAAAAGTGGAGACTGAGGGATGTGTGTTGTTTTTAAAGCTCAGAGGCATTACAAGGTAGGTGAAATATTTATGTTTGTTTACAACAGAAGTGGTTTTTCACTTCTGGGACTTGAAATTTGCTGAATCCCAGTGGAACTGCTGGGTAATAAATGGGAGGGGTTTAAAATTCCATCAGAGTAAAATGGGAACGTATTTCCCTTTTTCACTTTTTATGTGGCAGTTGTACCTTAATCTGCTTTTAGGAGCAGCTGTTGTAGCAGATGTTCATTTTAGGTGGTATCTTTTTTTTAGTATACCTAGCAAAATCCTTTTCATGAAGAGATGTTTATGAAAGCCCAAAACTTCTTTCTAATGCAAATAAGCTACCATTTGTAAAGCACCTTCAGACTGTTACACATACGGACTAAGCACCTTCCACGGGCACAGTCCTCTAATGCATGTTATAGAGGGTTTTGTTTGCATAGCGCCAAAGTCCCATCCTCGCCTCAAGCAACCTGCAAAGTACTGATTGATATCCAAGGGCAGGATCCCAGCTACTGGGAAGGTCACTGGTTAGTAGTGTGGGTCTAGGAGGTGTGCACAGTTTCGTGCTCAGCCATTAACCAAAAGGTTGGAGATTTGAGTTCACCAGAGGCACCTTGGAAGAAAGGCCTGGCAATCTACTTCCAAGAGATCACAGGCATTGAAAACCCTATGGAGCACAGTTCTACTCTGACACACATGAGGTCACCATGAGTCGGAACCAATTCAATGGCAACTGTTTTGGTTAGGAGGAACAGGGAGTTCCTGGGTGGTGTAAATGATTAATGTATTCAGCTACTAACCAAAGGGTTGGAAGTTTGAGTCTATCCAGAGGTGCCATGCAAGAAAGTCCTCGCAATCTACTTTAGAAAAATCAGCCATTGAAAACGCTATGGAACACAGTTTTTCTCTGACACACACAGGGTTACCATGAATCAGAGTTTACTTGACAGCAGCTGGTACTGGTAGGAGAAGCCGGAAGGTTGGCCCTCAAATTGGGAGCATTAGACTCAAAACCAGGAGCAGCATAGGATTTTTCTGTTTCCTATTTGTCCTCACTGCTAGGTTTTTAGCCCTGGCCCCATAGATATTTATTAAAACTAGAAGGAAATCACAGATCTGCTGGAAAATTCTGCTCCTGGTTGGTACAAGGGCCAAAAATTATATTCTCTCCACAACTACAAAAAAAAAGGATGTCCTTCATTACATATAATACATACTATAGCTATGTATAACATTTGTAAAATAAATGTTTCTCTATGTAGAAAGAGACACATATGCTGAAATAGTTTTTCATGACCACTGACCTGAAAGCTTAACCTGAAATGAAACGGGACACCCTCAAGAAGATGCTCCTCCAGCCAGTCTCAGTCCTGCATTCTTCTATGATCTAAAAGGGGGAACAGTTTGCTAAAGAGTAAACTCTCACAGTCACCACTTTACCATCCTTAGCTTTTTGGAAATCTTCACACTTCCACTGTGTACTCTGTAAAACCACAGGTAACCCCTGCCCCCAAGATTTAGGTGATATTAATCCCCTAAGATGTGGCATGTGCTAACCCTGCAGCATAAGTTACAAGTACTTGTACAAGGACAATGCTCAGTTCTCAGTTTGGTTGGTAAAGGCTTAGGAAGAATCTCCTCCCAGACACTCTCTATTAGCATTCTCCTTGCAAGGCCTCGAGCTCTTCATCTCTTCATTTGTTGAATCTATCTATAGGGTCGCTATGAGTTGAATCAACTCAACGACAATGGGTTTTTTGTTTTTTTTTTTTGCTTATCTGTTGTTTTATTATTTTTAATTTGTATTATTAAGTAATCCGTACACATGCTAAAACATCAAACAGTACTACTTCATACTTCCATTATCTGATTTGTTGTTCTTGGGTGCTTTGTCGATTCCAACTCATAGCAACCTCATATGACAGAGTAGAACTGCCCCATAGGGTTTTCTTGGCTGTAATCTTTAGGGAACAGATCTCCAGATCTTTCACCCATGGAGCTGATGGGTGGGTTGGAACCACCCAACCTTTGGTTAGCAGCCAAGTGCTTAACCATTGCATCACCAGGGCTCCATGTATTATCTGATTTACCAGCTTTTAAAAAATAGCTTTTGACGCTCCATTTGAAAAATGAGGAAATCAGCATACTAACTCTTGTTTCCTCTTCTCTCAACTTCTCAATACTTGTTAACAATACTGTTATTTTTGAATCATCATTGTTTATAAAATGTGTATTCTGAAGTCATAATTCTTACAACTTTTTTAGTTTAGTACTATGACTGATACTTTGGTCTTCTAGAAATTCTTCAGAAGGGTGCACAGGAACTGTATTTCTGAGTATTTAAATTTGAAAGCCCTTTGCCTTTATACTTGAATGCCAGGGCTGAGTATTAAATCCCCAAATCACACATCACATCTCTGAAGACTTTGTCCCTATTACCCATACTGCCTTCCAAAGATGACTTGTGTCCCTCTCATGAGTTCATTTGTATCGTTTTTTCGTAATCTGTTTTCAATCTGTAGATTCAAGTCTTTTATTTCAAGAAAGCACTTTTTCTAATCATTGAATCTAATTCTACCCTTTTCTCTTCCAATTATTTAGTTTCCTCAAGAGATACCTATTATTTAGAAATTGTATTTCCTTTGTTTTCTTTATCTGTAATTTTTTTATCTAATATTTTTTCACTCTTTTTTCCCACAGTTCCTTTAACTTGGTTTCCTCAGCCGTACACTCCATGACTCAGATTTTGTGCCCAGCACTGTCTCATCTCCTTTCTTCTACTTCCAGTGTTGCCTCACTTCTATGATGCCTTCATTTATGTGCCTTTGAAATTTTCCTTATAGCCCTGATATGACAGCCTGGCCAGGGTCCTTAGGATCTTTTCATAAAGAATTTCTAAAAGCTTGATTACGGGCTCAATCTTTGATGCAGTTTTTCCTCACCTGAGTTTCCTATTTTGTCATAAAATTATGGGTCCACTAAGCTCCTTTATCTGAGTCTTTTCTCTTTGGTTATATAACCTTTGTAGCAGACTGAGCTAACCTTAATCAAACTCCTTACATCTCTCTTATGGTCTCTAAAACCCCACCATTCCTTAGTATTTCCCAAACTCTCCTCAGTGCTCCCTCTTCTCTGCCTTACAAGTCATTTACTTCCTTTCTTAGTCTCGAGGGTCTAGCTTCTAGAAAGTGTCTCTGGCCTATACTTTCCCATTTCCCTTCACTAATTATCCAATTCGGTGCATCTTAATCTTTTCCACCTAATTATGATGTAACCTCTATTAGCGGAGAAAAAAGAACAAGTACAAGACCCTGAGGACGCTGGCCATATGAATTGCATGCAACTTCTTTGAAGTCCATTGTTGTATCTTAAATATTAAGGCAATATTTTTATTCAACACCATAATATCTGTGTTTGTTTTGAATATGTTTGTTTGAAGTGTTTTAAATTACTTAGGTATTAAATTACTTAATCCCTCCATCCCACCTCCAATCTTTCAGCAAAATTAAAGACTCAAAGAGGTTAGCCATATTAATAATGAGTATTCAAATACTTTCCAGCCTGCCATTAGGGATCCCCCAGGGTATAAGGATCATAGCCATGAATAAATCACATGTTAAAAGGGTCCCTTATTTGCATCTTTGAATCCCAGCCTCTGGCACAATACCAGATGCATACTTGGCATTAGGTAATTGTGGAATTGACTGGAATTAAAGTTGCAAGATTTTTTTTGTGACATGCAATAGGCTCCTGCCTATTTTAGTTTATTCTTGGTGCTGTTCTAACTAAAATGTAATTGTTCTTTGTTCCGAAGGAATGATGGAGGTGAGGCCTTAAAGAATTGAATATACTATATGTTTATACTTTGAATATCAGGAGTCAGCTATTAAAATAGGCATTTTTCTGGCCATTCTTTCTTGCCTCAAGGAGACCAGACACTTTTCTTGAGCCTTGATGTGGGAGTACAGCAGACCATTGGGAGTGTGGACTCTGCAATCAAAACTGCCTGACTTTGGACCCTGGTGCTACCCTTAGAAGGAGTCCTGATGGTGCAATGGTTAAGCGCTCAGCTGCTAACTGAAAGGTTAACGGTTTGAACCCACCCAGTGGCACCTCAGGAGAAAGACTTGACAATCTGTTCCCATAAAGGTTACAGCCTAGAAACTATGGAGCAGTTCTGCTCTGTCCTATAGGGTCCCTATCAGTTGGAATCGGCTAGATGACACCCAACAATAACAACTACCCCTACTATTTGTGTGTTCATGGGCTTGTTATTTGGACTGTCAAGCTTCATTTTCCTCATTTGTAATATGGGGGTGACAATAATACCTACCTCATCAGGTCATTGAGAGGAATAAATGTTGACATATATGAAAGTGTTTAACATAAAACCTGACACCAAGTACTTACTCATTAAATGATTAAACAAACAAAACATTGCCATTGAGTCGATTCCGACTCATGGTGACCATTGTTAATATAAATGGTTGGCTGAAAGGGTGGAGAGGTTGTGGGATGATGCCACATCATTTTGTTTAAAGATTCTTCAAAACTGTGACCCAGAGACTAGGGAGCAACTCGAGACGAAAAAGAATTGACATGGGGTAAAAATCCATAATTCCCACAATGAATATAATAATTTAAAAATCTCCCACTCCCCACGTCTCCCTCTCTACACACGCATGCAACACTCTTACCCAGAAACAGTAAGATAGGTGTGGGGGAGTTGTTTATAGGTCCTATTTATCAGGCATTTCTTATCTTCACTTTTAAAGCGTGAATGTCCCTGGACAGCTTGGCTATCCTGAGGAGTAGTGTGTATGGGATGCTGAACCTGGATCTTTCTAGGCTCACCTTATGTTAGAAGTTAAGCAGCCTTGTACCCCTCACTGGGCTGGGCTTTAAAAGTTAGCTTTAGGACTTTCTCATTGCAAGATTGCCCTGGTTGACAAACGCAAGGAGCCCAGAGGTTTCTCCTTCCCACAGATCCCCCCCAACACACCCTGTTTGTGCTAAAAGAGCCCAGTACTATATAAAAACTCCAGAATTAGAGCCATTGAGGATGTCATGTTTAAGGGTAGGCAAGCTGCCCACTAGTTATTTTCTTAACACCTTCCCATCCTTTGGCACTACTGCAGGAAATGCCAGCCAGAACTCTCCAATTAGCTGCCATATGGATAGTCTTATTATAAGAGTATAATCCATATCAGTTAAGTGCTCACATGAACAGATTCTTTCATGGGGAGAAAGGATAACAAGGATGTGGGTTCATCATCCTGTCTGTACCACAGACTCTATTTTTCTTTTTTTTTAAATTTTTTTATTGTACTTTAGGTGAAGGTTTACAGAACAAATAGTTTCTCATTAAACAGTCAGTACACATATTGTTTTATGACATTGGTTAACAATCCCATAACATGTCAACCCTCTCCCTTCTCGACCTTTTTTTTTTTTTTTTTGGTGAAAATATACATAGCCAAAGATATACCATTTCAAAACTTTCTACATGCACAATTCAGTGACATCGATTACGTTCTTCCAGTTGTGCTGCTATTCTTACTTTAGATGGAGGTTTACAGAACAAAAGTTTCTCATTAAACAGTTAGTACAAATTTTGTGCTATGACAATGGTTAACGACCCCACTACATGTCAACACTGTCCTTACTCAACCTTGGGTTCCCTATCACTAGCTTTCCTGTCTCCTTCTGCCTTCTAATCCTTGTCCCTGGACTGCTGTGCCTCATTAGTCTCATTTTGCTTTATGGAGCTGTCCAATCCCTGGCTGAATGGTGAACCTCGGAAGTGACTTCCCCACTGAGCTAAAAGGGTGTCTGGGGCCATACTCTTGGGGTTTCTCCAGTCTCTTTCAGGCCAGTAAATCTGTTCTTTTTTGTGTGTGTTAGAATTTTGTTCTACATCCTTCTCCTACTCTGTCTAGAAACTTCTTTTGTGATGCAGGTCAGAGTAGTCAGTGGTGATAGCCAGGCACCATCTAGCTGTACTGGACTCAGTCTGGTGGAGGCTTTGGTAGCTGTGTTCCATTAGTTCTTTGGACTAATCTTTTCCTTGTATCCTGTTCTCTTCATTCTCCCTTGCTCTCAAAGGGGTGAGACCAGTGGAGTATCTTAGATGCTGCTCACAGGCTTTTAAGACCCCAGACGCTACTCACCAAGGTGGAATGTAGAACATTGTCTTTATAAACTGTGTTATGCCGATTGAACTAGATGGTCCCCGAGACCATGGTCCCCAAAGCCCTCCGCCCAGCAATTCAGTCCCTCAGGGAGTTTGGATGTGTCTATGGAGCTTCATGACCTTTCCTTGTACAAGTTGTGCTGGTTTCCCCAGTATTGTGTACCATCTCACCCTTCACCAAAGATACCACTTATCTATTGCCTGTTTAGTATTTCCCCCCTACCCACAGACTCTATTTTTCATAACAGAGTTTTACTCTGTTTAATATGTTTTAAAGACCCACATCTTAGCCCTGTTGATTTGGTCAGGAGTAAGAAACATTTAATGGGCAGAATAGGGACTTTTCTTTACAGGAGAGATATTTATGATTTTGAAATTCCTGCAAAAGAAATCCAGATGAGGATCAAAGACCAAGGCAATGAAACAATCATCGTGACCATATCTTCCAGCACTATCCCCAGTCACTCCCATGACAGTGGCTGACCAAAGGCAATTTCCAAACAAGGTTAAGTGCTTCACACCCCCTCTGTTCATGGCTCAGGCTTCTAAGAGAAGCACTTTGGGGGCAGATGAAATGAGGTCACACAAGGGCCCTCCAACCTGAACTAAAGGTCATACCCAGACAAGCACTAGCAAGATCCCTAATAGACCAATTGGACTAATGTCCCAATTAATCCATTCTGTGATTGTGACAAAGGTGACATTTACAGTGGCTGAGCTAATGCTTACAGCAAGACCTTGGGAAGCTTACAGTGATAATAGCTAAAAATTGATTTCAAAACTCCCTCAGGTAACTTTTACTTGAACAAATCTTTTCGGTCTGGTTTTATAGGAATCCCGTGGACTTAATGCCAGTGTTCAACTTAAATAGCTGCTTGGCAAAGTGTTCTTCCATAATCCAAATGCTGAGCCCTATGTAGACAATAGGGTCCTTACTATAATATCGTTGGCCATCTGTGTTGCCGAGTTATAGATACAGCATTAGAATCCTCTTCTCCACCCCACTTCCCCCACTGTCAGATAGTGCTTGTCTTCTTTCTGCTATCAGAACTCTCTAAATTGTTGCGAGATCTAACCTGAAATAAAAAAGATGGCTTAAATTGTTTCTCCTTGAGGAAATAAGTGAGGTGCTAGATGCAGCTCCATGCACTAATCCGGGCAGCTCTGTCTGTGTCAACATTAGATGAGAAAAGTATTCAGTTCTTAACATTTAAGGCGTTAGAGCAGATCTCAACTTCCAAGGGTATTTGTTTTCTTTTGTTTTGGTGGTTTCTCTCTCTCTTTAGCTTTTTCTTTACGAAAAGAAGTGTTACGTACATGTATTTTTATTTGTTGATTTAAAAAAATATTTAAAATAGCTTGGAAAAAATTAAGAGGACTATAACATGAAAGAAATTATAAGAGAGGCAGCATAGCCTGGTGGTGAAGTTTCTGGGCTCTGCAGCCAGACTGGGAGTATGAATTCCAGCTCCTCCCCTTCCTAGCTGTGTGACCCTTGGAAGTTAATGAATGCCTCTGTTTCCTCAGTTGCAAAAGAAGAAGAACAGCACCTTCCTCACAGGGTTGTTTTTGTTGTTGTTATTCCTGAGGCCATCCAAGTAGATTCCAACTCATGGTGACCCCATATATTACAGACTAGAACTGCTCCATAGGGTTTTCTTGGCTGTAATCTCTACAGAAGCAGTTCACCAGGCCTTTCTTCGTGAAGCTGCTGGGTAGGTTTGAATTGCCAACCTTTAGGTTGGCAGCCCATTGCAAACCACTTGTACCAGGCCTTTCTTCCAAGTTGCCTCTGGATGAGCTCAAACCTCCAACCTTTTGGTTCATAGCCAAGCACTTTAACCATTTGCATTACCCAGGGACTCCACCGTTGTTGTTAAACCAAACCAAAAAACCGAACCCATTGCCATCGAGTTGATTCCAATTCACAGCGACCCTATAGGTCAGAGTAGGACTGCCCCATAGGGTTTCCAAAGAGTGGCTGGTAGATTCAAACTGCCAACCTTTTGGTTAACAGTCAAGCTCTTAACCACTATGCCACCAGGGCTCCTGGTTAAATAAGAGAAGACATTTAAAGAATTTAGAACTACTAACACATGCTAGGGCATAGTTTGTTGTTGAAGAAGTTTTCATATATAATATCCCCATTCCCTACCCAAGTTATGAACAAATTAAGAGGTAAAAAAAGACATAAGACAGAAACAGGCCAAAACACCATGTTGTTACTGAAAACCAAAACCAAACCCGTTGCCGTCGAGTCAATTCCGACTCATAGAGACACTATGAGTTACTGATAAAGCTGATGCTAAAAATGTAGCTTAGGTTTACGACACTGTGGGCTGCATCTCAGAATTCGGCTGACTTTCCCACCGTTCCAGACACACCCGGACCTCATGGGTGGATCCTCCCAACATGGGGATCCAGAGCGAGAGAGGAAAAAGAGAGGGGGAGGAAGGGGAGAGGAGGGGATACAGAGAGAAAGAGAGACAGAAAGGAGAGAGAGAGACAGAAGGACATAGAAGAGAGAGACAGCAAGAGCATGAGAGAGAATGAGCTGAACTGGGCATACCTTGTTCCTCTCTAGGACAGTGTAAGGGGTAGGGCAAGAGGCCGGGAAGGTTTAAGGAAAAGCCTTTCTTTTACAAAGTCAAGGAATGGGAAGAAGTGCCTCCCTACCAAAGTGATCAATTAGTGTGAGTGTTACAATAAACTATAGACATTTGTTGTTGTTGTTGTTAGGTGCCGTCGAGTCGGTTCCAGCTCATAGCAACCCTGTGTACAACAGAACGAAACACTGCCCGGTCCTGGGTCATCCTCACAATCATTGTTATGCTTGAGCCCATTGTTGCAGCCACTGTGTCAGTCCATCTTGTTGAAGGTCTTCCTCTTCTTCGCTGACCCTCGACTCTACCAAGCATGATGTCCTTCTCCAGGGACTAATCCCTTCTGATAACATGACCAAAGTATGTGAGATGTACAATCCCTTTTACTCTGTTGAGTAAATCTAGGGAATCATGCTTAACTCACATCATTATGTGACTGATTCGGGGCCTAGGGGTCCTCAACAAATGCTTCTGAAGGAAAGAATGCTATGTATTTTTATGTTTGTTTTTATTAAAAAATCATCTCTTAGAAGACTATAAGTAACTAGCTAAACCTCCTATGAAACCTTCCCAAACAAGCCTGGTCTTTGTTTTCACTCTCTGCTGAACTCCCATACCAGGTGTCTCTACAGTTGCCCTGGTCCTTAGCACAGGCAACCTGTGTTTTTATTTCTGTGTTTATACACCTGTTCTTTCTTCCCAAATGGACAGCACATCCCAATCTTACCCCTGCACGTTCCTAGTGCCCTGTGCATTGTGGGCTCCACACTGTTTTCCCCAGATTTTGTGACATTTCCCACTCCATGCAGCGGGTAGAGGGAGACACTGACCATGTCTTGGGGTGACTGGGTAGAAGTAGGGGCAGATCGTGGGCCTCCCTGAACCATGCCCTCCCCACTCCCCACATTGCTTCTACCAGAAAACTGATGAATTTACTCTTCAATTCAATTCAACAAGCAGGTAACAAGCATGGTCCAATACTGGAGGGCAAGAGGAGAGTGAGGCTGGTTCACTCCTCCCCAGGCCCCTGCTGGCTGGGTCACCGTGAGCAAACTCAGCTCCTCTTCTCAAGGCCACACTCTGCCAGGCAGCCTTCCCCCAGAGCTTTCTCCAGGCTCTGGTAAGGGCACCCTCCTCTTGCTCTTTCAGGCCTAGCAAAGGCAATAGTCCCTATCCTGGGACAGCAGTATCCTTTGTAGCATTTTCGGAGCCCTGCCCACACTTATGGAAATACTGCAGTCCCTTTATTAAGCTCTCAGTTACCGGTATGGGTGTGCCATCTCTCCCCTACCTGGACCCTGGCCGGATGAAACATTAGGCAGAATGGCCCAGGAGCATTTGGTCCTTGTTCAGGCTGATGCCCAAGTCATCCTTGATGAGGGGTCAGAACCTGGGTGCCACCCAATCCAAGGGACCCAGTGCACGAGATGGTGATAGACAGGGTTTTGGTTTGGGGACATCCATCACTAGAAAAGTGGATAAAAGCAGAGGGGAAATGAGGATCCGAGGGCAACAGAGCCAGTGAGGGTCAGCATGTGAGGTTATGCATGAAAATGTGCAAGGAAAGTAGGAACATGTGAATACTCGTAATAGCACGTTATCAAATGAGCATTCTTTTCCATCACGTAGGTAGAGAAGTGGCAAAAGGAGGAGAACAAATGAGAAAGAAGAGGAGGATAAGGAGGCTAGGAGATAAAATGTGCCAGAAAGGGGAATATTGGGAGGTGATTTTTTCTTTTTTACTGGGAGAGTGTTTTGCTGGTTATATCATTTAAAAAATTTCTGTTCTGAGTTTGCGCAAAGAGCTAGCCCCTGAGCTAGGCACAGAGCATACAAAGACGAGTAATAAACAAGATTTAGGCCCTGCCTTCAAGAGGCTCATAATCTAGTGCAGTAATTGCCAACCTTGTTTTTGCTCCAATATATAACTAGTTTCAGTCGAGTCGATTCTAACTCATGGCAACCTCATGTGTGTCAGAGTAGAACTGTGCTCCATAGAGTGTTCAGTGTCTGATTTTTCAGAAGTAGATTGCCAGGTCTTTGTTCCGAGGTGCCTCTGGGTGTACATTAAACATCTGCACCACCCAGGGACTCTGCTCCAATATATACACATGTGATTCTAATTTGTCCCCTTCATCCTGGTCCCCACTGAGAATCCCCAATCTGGTGTGACCAGCCAGAGTACACATACACACTTTCCTGGAATACTAGGCAGGCCATAATAAATGTTACAAGACACAGGTAAAACACGCCCTACAGGACCACAGATGAGGAAGCAACTCACTTCCACAGGCAGCAGCAAAGGCTTGACAGGGGAGATACATGCAAGCCAGACCTTGAATGACGAGTATGACATAGGTAGGTGCAGTGACTAGGGGAAGAGCCTTCCAGACAGAAGAAATGGCCTGAGCAAAGGCAGAGCAGTGAAAGCAACCTGATGCGTTTGGGGAAGAGCAAGCATCCTGGGATCCTATGCAGGTGGGGTTGCCAGATTTAGCAAATAAAAACAGCAAAGTACATTTTTACAACAAATTTTAAAAAATGCTAAAAAAAAAAAAAAAAAAGCAAATTAGCCCTCAAACTAGGGCATACTTACACTAAAAATTATTCGTTGTTTATCTGAAATTCAGACTTAACTGGGAGTCCTGTATTTTATCTGGCAACCCTACACGTGGGGCAGCTGGTCTGCAGTGCGGCTCTAAGGATCATGTCCTACCTCACAGCTTCTGGGTGATTGCACAGAAGATGACCCAAAGCTGGGGGCAGGGGGCTTACCGAGTCCTTCTAGTCAGTCTTTGGAAATTTTCCTGATTATGTTCTGTTTTAGCTTTTTAATTATTATTAGAGAAAAGAAAGCATTGTGAAAAGTGCATGTTTCAAACTGTTCGGGATGAAATGGCACTACCTATTTCTGCTGTACCAAGGATTGGGAGCTAATAGTAAAAAGAGATGCGGAGGATGTTGCCTAGGCAGCAAAGGAGGAAGTCTTCACCCTGAAAAGAGCCTTGCTGACATCGGAAGCAGGCTTTTGACTCTCTTGCCCCCTAGTGGCTGAATGCCTAAACAAGGATTTAGTTCCTACTGGTTATATAGTGTCTCATCGCCTTGGATGCCTCCATTGCTCTAACCCTGTGGTAAGTAATGTAACAAAGAGAGACGTTCAAAGGTGCAGGTCCAGGCAGATACTGGGCCCCAGGGCCATCCTGCGAGATGCTTTGGTACAGGCATGGAATGTACAATGCTCTACTGCTCCTCTGAAATTCCTGCTACTTCATGAGGCTTCTGGGTCATGGGAGGAAAATCTGGCTTCATGTGTGGGGGGTTGAATCATTCATTTATCCAGTGAATATTTCTGGAGTGCCTACTATGTTCCAGGCACTGTGCTGGGTGCTGGGTGTAACACCTGACATATTTCACTATGATTCAGAGTTAAACTAAAGAGTGTGCACAGAAATTGTACCCAAGACAAATTGAACACACTGCTAGGCACAGGAATTTTAGAACTGTAAAAACCAAAACCAAACCCATTGCCATCGAGTTGATTCTGACCCATGACGACCCTATAGGACAGAGTAGAACTGTCCCATAGAGTTTCCAAGGAGCAGCTGGTGGATTCCAATGGCTGACCTTTTGGTGAGCAGCCGAACTCTTAACCACCGTACCACCAGGGCTCCAAGTGATCATTAAACTTCTTGAAAACTATGTACAATTTGGCACACAGTAATCAATTAGATAGCATATACTACAAAATTAATGCTATGGATGGGCCTAGAGCCGTTCCTAACTTTATGATAAAAAGAGAATCCTGGCAGAATGTTGACTTCTCCCCTTTTTCTAGACATGTGCAATGTTGAGTTACTGACCTTGAAAGAATGTACCAACACAAATCTATCTGAGCAGTGAAGTTGTTTTGGAAATAGTCAGGTATATTTGAGGTGAAAATATGCAAGCTAAATCAGCGTAAAAACCTGGGTGAAATGTTGATACATATGTGACCTGAGTTTGCTCAGCTTCGTGGGGTCTTCTTCCCTGCTTCTTTGACTCCACATTCAATTAATCACTACATCCTGCCAATTTTACTTCATAAATGTTTCTCAAATCTGCAGACTCTTATCCTTACTACCTCCCTAGTTCTGATGCTCACGTCTTTACTCCTGAACTATTATAATAGTCCTTTTCACTGCTTCTCTCAAATTCACTCTCCACACTATTGCCAGATTTGTCCAAAACACGAATTGGATCATGTCAGTGCTCTATACTTATCCCTTTCATGACTTCACAATGCTTACAGGATAAAGTTCAAGCTTTTTGTGCGCTGAACACATGGGACTACTGCCGTCAGCCACATATACCGTTATCCCTGTCGCTTCTCAGCTAGTTGTCTTGTATCTTGAGGGTAGTTTGTGGGCCTGCTAAATGAATCTCCAGACGTATCGATCTACTTTGCAAAAACGGGTAGCCCTGAGGTGACCAAATTCCATTCCAAATATTTTATAAATCTATGTTCACTGTGCTTTAAGAGTCCCGTTATCAATGAGTTTATCCTACCACCTCTCTGTCAGTTTGTTGTACTGTGATGACTTTCATGTTGCTGTGATGTTGGAAGCTATGACACTAGTATTTCAAATACCAGCAGAAACACCTATGGTGGATAGGTTTCAGTGGAGCTTCCACATTAAAACAGACTAGAAAGAAGGGTCTGGCAATCTACTTCTGAAAATTAGCCAAATAAAAACCTTATGGATCACAACAGAATATTGTTTGATATAGTGCTAGAAGTGAGCCCCATAGACTGTAAACCATTAAACCAAATCTGTTGCCGTCGAGTTGATTCTAACTCATAGCGACCCTATAGGACAGAGTAGAACTGCCCTGTAGGGTTTCCAAGGAACAGCTGGTGGATTCGAACTGCTGAGCTTTTGGTTAGCAGCCAAGCTCTTAACTACTGTGCCACCAGGGATTCTGTAGGTTGGAAGGCACTCAAAATACACAGTAGCCACAACAATGGACTTAAGCATACCAATGATCATGAAGGTGGTTCAGGACCTGGCAACATTTCCTTCTGTTGTACGTGGGGTCTCCATGAGTCAGAGCTGACTCAATAGCAACTAACAACAACAACAATAGGTTTATCAGATTCCAGAGGCTTCCTACCCTTCCTTCACCTCTCAGCTATTTAAAATTCTATGGCTAACTCTCTTTGGGTAGTCGGGGTTGAGTTAATTGAATTTTGACCTTGGCATACAGTAGAAATTCTTTGGTTACAAAGGTCCATTCATTATATCTGGAAAGGTAATTGATGCATCAAGGAGCAGAGCCCCGGTCTTTCTAAGAGGGAGGAAGAGAGCAAGTTCTTCCACGGCAAATGCTTCCTACACTAGGTTTCCAAGCACTCTAGTGCTTATATACTTAGCATATAAACTAAGTATTCTAACTTTCCAAGCCAGGCTTGCAAATTCAATGCCATTGGGCATGCCTTATCCAAATCTATTCTTGATGTTTCTATTATGTTTACATGACTGAGATCACTGCATTTTATTTTTGTTCAGAACACTACAGACATTGAAGAAAAGTGCCAAAATAAATTCCCTGTGAAGTAGAGAGGGAATGGCTACCCATATCACTGTGTGGGAGTGAACTGATGGATGCTAAGTGATCTTGCTGTCTCTTTCCACTTAGACCTAACAGCTTTAGTCATGTGGCGGGGCCCATTAGAGATTGTGACCCACATTTGGATGATAAAGGTAGGTTTAGCATATCATTCTGTTATGAAGATTGGTTTATTATGCCTTCGGGAGAAAGGGAGAATGAAGAAAACTAAAGACACAAGGAAAAGATTAGTCCAAAGGACTGATGGACCACAACTACCACAGCCTCCACCAGACTGAGTCCAGTACAACTAGATAGTGCCTGGCCACCACCACCAACTGCTCTGACAGGGAACAGAATAGAGGGTCCTGGACAGAACTGGAGAAAAATATAGAAAAAAATTCTAACTCAGAAAAAAAAAAAAAAAAAACAGACTTACTGGTCTGACAGAGACTGGAGAAACCCCAAGAGTATAGCCCCTGGACACCCTTTTACCTCAGTAATGAAGGTACTCCTGAGGTTTACTGTTCAGCCAAAGATTAGACAGGCCCATAAAATAAAACGAGACTAAAGGGGCACACCAGCCCAGGGACAAGGACTAGAAGGCAGGAGCGGACAGGAAAGCTGGTAATAGGGAACCCAAGGTTGAGAAGGGAGAGTGTTGACATGTTGTGGGGTTGTTAACTAATGTCATAAAACAAATATGTGTACTAACTGTTTAATGAGAAGCTAGTTTGTTCAGTAAACCTTCATCTAAAGTACAATTAAAAAAAAAAAAAAGATTGGTTTACTATGTCAGTCTGTTACGACCAAGATTGATAGAATTGCTATCACATTATTCTGTTGATTCAACACACATGTATAGTTGACAGTATTCCCCTTTAATCTTCACAACAACGCTATGAGGTAGGAACTGTTATTATTCCCATTTTATAGGTAGGAAGAGGGCATTGGTGGTTCAATGACAGAATTCTCGCCTTCCATGCGAAAGACCTTGGTTCAGTTCCCCGCCAATGCACCTCATGCATAGCCACTACCCATCTGTCAGTAGAGGCTTATATGTTGCTATAATGCTGAACTGATTTCAGCAGAGCTTCCAGACTAACACAGACTAGAAAGAAAGCCCTGGTGATCTACTTCCGAAAATCAGCCAGTGAAAACCCTATGGATCACAATGGTCCTATTCTCAACCATTCATGCAGGGCTGGGCAGCTTTTCATTATCTTGTGCATGGGCTCACCATGAGCCAGGGGCCGACTCAGTGGCAGCTAACAACAATAACAGTAGGCAGGAAAACTGGGCTTAGTGGGCTTAAGTACTTTGCCCGAGGTTTTGGATAAGTGGTGGAGAGAGTCAAATTCAGGCTCGGACAGGAGTCTGTGCTCTCTCCTTACTTCACCCTTGCAGAAATATTAGCAACTCATGGTACCTAAAGCTGTGTGGTGCCCGTATCTTAGAGCTTAGTGTGGGCTGCTTCAGACTCTGCATGAAGATGAGGTCTCCAGAGCTAGGCTGTAAAGAACTAGATGGTGCCTGGCTACCACTACCGACCGTTCTGACTAGGAGCACAAAAGAAGGTCCCAGATAGAATGGGACAAAAATGTAGAACAAAATTCAAATTCCTAAAAAAAGACCAGGCTTACTGGACTGATAGAGACTAGAGGAACCTCCAAGACTATCGCCTGGAGATATCCTTTTAGCCTGTAACTGAAGCCTTTCCCAGAGGTCACCTTTTAGCCAAACAATAGATTGGCTTATAAAATAAACAATATCACCCATGAAGAATGTGCTCCCTTAAACAATCAACAGTACGAGACCAAACAGTCAACATTTACCCAAAAGCAAAGATGAGAAGGCAAGGAGGAGAAGGGAAGCTAGATCAATGGAAACAGAACAAACAGAACGGAAATAATGAAAACGCTGACACATTGTGAAAATTGTGACCAATGTCGTGGAACAATTTGTATAAAAATTGTTAAATGGGAACCTAATTTGCTCTGTAAACTTTCACCTAAAACACAACAAAATATTCAAAAAGAGAAGAAGAAGAACTAGGTTGTAGCCTTACATGCGTAACCAGCATTTGAGCTACAGGGAGATCGCAGAGCGTAAAGCACAGAGCATCCTCCTCTCCCTTCCGTTAGCGTAGTTGGGGCAAGGGAAGGAAAAGCTGCTCAGAAGGGAAAGGGGCCCCAGCAAGAGTGCTCTTGCCTTACTAATAGTACTTCCATTGTCTGGAAAAACTTGTAGTAGCATCTAGATACAATGTTATAGCTGAGAGTGGTCTCAGAGTTTATCTAGCCTAAAGCCTTCCCATTACAGATGAGAAACCCCAGGGCTCAGAGAGGTTAAATGACTACTTGTCCAAGAGCACACAGCTAAAGAATGATCATGTGGTTACTTCCATGAAAACCACCACCAATTGCTGTCAGTCAGCTCTGACTCATAGCAACCCCACGTGTGCCAGAGTAGACCTGTGCTCCAGAAGGTTTTCAATGGCTGATGTTTTGGAATTAGATTTTCAGACCTTTCTTCTGAGGTGCCTCTAGGTGGATTCAAACTTCCAATCTTTTGGTTAGCAGCTGAGCGTGTTAAACATTTGCACCCCCCAGGGACTCCTTCCATGTAAACAGAGAGTTTGAATAAATAACACTTTGTCACCATACTCATACTCTTTCAAGACATTGGCTATTGTATTTGGAGTTCCCTAGACTTGAAATTCTCTCCCTGCACAGTTCACCTGGTGACATTCTATTCATTCTTTAAGACTAAATGTCACCTTCTCTCCCAAGCCTTCCCTGTTCTTGACTGATGAGGTTGCTTCTTCTTCCATGCTCTTTGTTTATATCTCTGCTAGAACAATTTTTTCTCTGATAAAGTGAACGTAGACATTATTTTCTTGGTCTACATGGTTTCATCATTCCTTCATTGATATCATCATTCAGAAAACATTTAACTGGCATCCACTGTGTGTCAAGTGTAGTGGTAGGAACTGGGAATTGATTGAAAGATGACTAAAGCTATTCTTACTCTGTTGACCACAATGTCACCAGAATGGCTCATATATAAGCAAATAAATACAGTAAGTGTGATCTGTAAGTTCACAAATTAATGACTTACCAATTTCAATATTCTTAGTATCCACTATTGGCAAATAAGTGCTAATAATTTTTTGAACAAGTGAAGATGTGAGTGAATGGATGGATAAATCACCTTTGACCTAAATCAGTAATCCCCAAGCTTCACTGTCTTATGAGGCAAATTTTAGCGTTACTTGAACAAAACATTTTACATTTTTTAATATTTATTTTTATATAGATATAAGAAAGCATATAATTGTTTTATCAACCCTTGATTTTAACAATATAATAGATTAGAAAAAGCTTAATATTTTTAAGTGAATCAATATAAAGTCAGTACTGATATAAATGGTAGCAGTGATGATAGAACACAAATGGCTGAAGTTTGGGAAACACTGACCTAACCAGGTAATTTTTACCATTTCCTTTTCCTTCAGTTCAGTCTATGTAATTTTACCATTTGTATTTTTTGGAGCCTCTAGAAAGAAATCATCTTACTGTGAAAGCTTGCAACCAGAGGCAATGTTTAGCTGTTTAAGTTAAATCTGGGAAAATAGAGGTCAACATTGTGTATATATATGTATATGTTTTTAAGATGAATCGAAGCATACTTAAAATTTATTTTATTTCAGAAATGATTGCACAAACTCTTTCCACTTGAATTTTCAGGTTTCTATAAGTTCCTTGTAAAAGCAATTCTAGACCTTTTCAGATCACAAGGAATAGATCTATCCATTGTTACTGTTGTTGTGAGTTGTCGTCAAGTCTACTCCAACTCATGGTGACCTTATGTGTAACTGAATGAAACGTTGCCAAGTCCTATGCCATCTTCATGATCGTTGTATGTTTGAGCTCATTGTTTTGGTTGTTGCGTCAATCCACCTCACTGAGGGTTTCCCTTGTTTTCACTGACCCTCTACTTTACCAAACATGATTCCTTTTCCTAGCAATTGGTATTTCCTGATGATGTGTCCAAAGTAAGCTAGCTAAAGTCCTGCCATCCTCACTTCTAAAGAGCATTCTAGTTGTATTTCTTCTAAGACTGATTTCTTCGTTCTTCTGGCACTCAAAGGTATATTCAATATTCTTTGCCAGTTGGGTTATTATTTATATGAGGAAGTAAGGAAGAATGGGAAATGAGCAGCCTGACACGGTTCTTCAGCATTTGGGGCACAGCAGTAGCTGCATGAGGTTGAAAGTAGCTTTGGGAAACAAACAGGAATCTGCTCTTGCCATCCCTCCAGCCCCCTCAGCTGCTCCATCTCTGCTTCTCTGTCTACCTGTTGCTGCTGCTTACTCTGCTGTGTTTGTCTCTTTCTATGGCTTGTCTTGCCTCATGGCTTTTGCTTACTAATGTTTTTGTACATCTCAGCTTTCACTAACCATACTGTCTGCATCTGGGGTGACCAACTTGTCCCAGTTTTCCAAGGAATTTCTAGATTTTAGCACTGAAATTTCCATATCTTAGGAAATCTGAGCAAACTGGGGCCCTGGCCATCCCTCTTCCTTGCAGCTTATATTCAAATTGTGTAAGAGAGAAGATCTGATTGGGTCTGTTACTCCCCTCCAGCCTAGAGCACCCCAAGCTCTCCCGCAAGGACTCACCCCCACCTGACCACTGCTGATGAGACCAAGATCAGGTCTGAAGGTGGCATAAAGAAGATCCACAGCAGCCTTCCTCAGAAGGGCCTGTGAGAATATTATGAATTCCTCTCTGGTACACTTTAGTACACCAGTTTGTCACTTCTCAGAGTCCTGGTGTCCTTGTGAACATTGGGTGGGAGTGGATGTGGAACTGGGGAGGCGTGGGAGGGATGGCACCCTTTTCCGACTTGTAAAGTCAATCATGCTACACAAATAAGTCACCTAATTGTGTGTTAGGAAAACTTGGCTCCACTTGTAATTAAATATTTTATTCCACTAAACCGTGTCCAGTCAAGAGATGTAAAATTTGCAAAAGATGTTTCAAAAGCTAAATACCACCTTCTGGGAAATGAAGAATGTTAAGCTCTAGCAGCACAAGAGGACAAACATAAAATTCCCCTTGGCTTCCAGGCAGAGAACCTGAAGCCATAAAATAGTTTGCAGATGCTGGAGGTATTCTTCTACCTCCCCCTACTTCAGCACCCTACCTACCCACATGGCTCCAGAAATTAGGGTCCTCCTTTATTAAAACTGTTTTCCCCATCTGCACGGAACTGGGGAGAGAAGGAAAAAATAACATTACTTTAAAAATACTTTAACTTCTGAAGCATACGACTGGCTTTCAAGAATCAACTATAAAACTTCAGACGGGCATTGAAGAAGAAGCTGGAGACCGCGTGGCAGCTCCTGGCGGGGGCAGTACTGCTTCCAGTGCTCGGCCGCGCCGCGCGCGATGAGCACAGCGCCGCGGCCCGGGTCACTACGCGCTCCTCAGCGCTGTCGCGGCGGATCCTGACAGGGAATGCGACAGAAGGGCTAATGACTTTGCACCAATCTTTTCCTTCCGCGTTGTTTGTGCAGCTGTTAAAAATCAAGTTGGTGGCTATTAGTGAAGTCGAGAACTGATGAGAAAGGGAGAAACAAAGCAAAACTAGATGCGTTGAAACGAAGTCAGTTTCAGTGTTTGTTTGAAAGAGAAGCAGATAAAGGCGATCAATCCCGTTACATATGAGTTTCACCTGTCTTGATAGGGAAGGTGATGGTGAGGCACTCAGAATTCCCGGGGCGGGTGGGGCAGAGGAACCCCTTGCCATTGAGTCTATTCCATAGTGACTCCATAGGACAGGGTAGAACTGCCCCACAGGGTTTCCAAGGATGTAATCTTTACTTAGAGTGGGCTGCCACATCTTTCTGGGGAGAGGGGCAGAGGAAGGTATATATATTTATATTTGTAAGTGGAGTCTGGGTCATGGCACACAAAGATTTAGGGGAGGGGCCTTAAGGAAAATCTCCGTAGGCACAGAAGATCCCCTAGCAGGACCGCAGGACCCATTTCACAGGCCTGTCTTTCTATTGTATCAAGTTCACCTCCAGAGCCCCCACTCAGAGCTCCCTCATCCCACCCCTGTGCTTCCTCACTCCCCTCTCTCCCCCAACCGTCATCGCCACTCTGCCCAACTTCAAGCCATACAGCATACCACCCAGAAGTTGTGCTCATGGCCAACCCCACTGGGCTTCCCAAGCTCTGTCCCTTGCCTGACAATCTGCAGGCTCCTCTCTGCCATCCTGATGACTGGGTCCAGTCCCACCTCCTCTTGGAAGCCCTTCTCTGAATACCTCAGCTTATGGCGGCTTCTCCCCACTTGGGATCGTTCATGGCATTTCAGTCCACAGCAAACAGACTAGGACAGTTATACTTTATCTTGCATTGCTTATCATTGTTTCTCCAATTAGAAATATACCCTGATCCCTAGAGGACAGGGAACCAGGTCTCAGTGACCAGAGAGGGCACAGAGATCTCGAGAGGCATGCGGTAGATAGATACCTGCAGCTGAACCGTCTAATGCCTCAAGGCTTTTACAGCAATGCCCCAAAATAATACTGGACCCAATTCTATAGTTGAGGGGAGAGGGGTTTGAGGAAATAGACATACATTCCTTTGCCAACCCTGATTTTATTCTCCATTTCAGAATAGCAAAAAGAATTAAAATCATTGGGGGGCCCCCTAGAGCAGTTTGCTCTGACTTCAGTGGTCAGAGAACAGAATAAAAGCTCCCAGGAGTATTCAGAGAGTGTGACAGAGTAAAGACTGACTAGGAGCTGGGAGACAGGAGTCTGATTCTGGCATTAACTCTCCAGGCCTCGGTTTGCTCGTTTGCAAAATGGAGAGCAATAGGAAGAAGTAAACTACATGATTCCAAATTCTCTGGCTCTGAGATTGGTTCCTTAGCTCACTGCACCTTTGAGAGAGAGCATGTGGAGAAATCCAGGGGCAGAAATTAGGCCAGGAAGCCCCTTTCCAGCAAGCCCTCATTAAATTTTCTACATTGAAAGGATGGTAAAGGCATCCCTGGGTAAAGCAAGGAAGCAAACAGGGTACTTGAACCTGTGGAATTTCTCACAGTCTTATGGATTCCATCTTGGCTCTTCAGGAACTTTGTGGAACACGCCATGATTTAGCTCTCTCTAGAATAAAAGGGGTAAGCATATACATATTACAATTTTCACTTAAAAGTTGCCACCTGGAATCCAGACTTGGCCTGTGGTGACCAGGGAGCCAAGCTGAGCACCAACTTCTAGATGATGTGCTACACAGATGGCAACTCTATCTACAGTGTTTTACAGATATGTTCTGTGCTCTCCAGATTCTTCCAACTTAAAATAGATAAAAGAAACCCCGATAAAAATGAACATCAATGGATTCTCTTAAAAAGAAAGCAAATATGTTTGAAGTATTAACACATTGGATCTAAGCCCAGCTTTATTATATAACCACATGAGAAATTTGCATGGAGTAGGAAGGAAAATGGCAAGACATGTGAATAGGGAGACTTGAGAGTTGGGGGGCTCTTGGCCACCTCACTTCTCCTGGGCTGGCAGGATGTTCTTGGACATGCTGGGATGTTAAGGACTCCAAATAAGAGAAGGAAGATTGGTTACCCTGTGGAGAGAGTGCTGCAGGTACAAATAGTTACCTGGTCACACCTATGAGGTTCTTGCCCTAAACAGAGATAGGAAAAATCTGTTTTGATGAATGGACCCAACAGAAATGTATCATATTGTGGAATTTGTGCTTTGTGATGTGAATTTGTTGGTGGGACTTATAATACTTAGCTTTGAAGAGATTTACACTTTTGTTTTTAGGTTAAACTTAAAATTCTCTTCTGAGTCCTTCGTTGAAAAACTCTGAACAGCATTATTATGGTCATTTCACATTTAGGAAATCTGAGGAACACATAGGGGTTATCTTGGTCCACACATAGGTTCCATCTGTGATGATGTGCCAGGGATGGTCACGGTTTCTGCTTACTGTCCAGGCAGAATTAGTAAGAGTGCCCCTTTCACTGTCATGAGTGCTCTTGTTTACAATAAAGTAGAAGGTCACCCTAGCCACCTGACACCTTGCTGGCAAAACTAGGATTGGAAATCCTATGTTGCACATTCACCAGATCATCCGTTTAAGCAAACGCTTTTCCATTTGTGAAAAGTCCTTTATTCCTGACTTAGAGGGTGACACACAGCAGCCTGTCCCTTAGAAATATCCATGTGTAACACACCAGAACATGATGCCTCCCACTGGAACATTTTTGTTGACCTGCTTGTTTTTCATTTTATTTGCTTGTTTTATTTTCCTAGTTACCAATGCCTTTGAAAATAACATTTTATGGACTTCAGCAAGCATTAATTATTTTTGTGTCCAGATGGCAAGCCTGTTCTATACTATCTATCTTGTTCTTAATAGGATTTAAAGGAAAAGAAAAACATTTTAAAAAAATATATCAGGGCAATCCAACTTATGCTTGGTTCTAGCAATGATTTCTCTCTCTCTCGGAAAACCTGCATAAAGGAAATTGACATGCTTTCCATTGCTCTATAATTAAATAGGCCAGCTGAGAAGTCATACGCAATAGTTTATGATCCTTATGATTAATGCCCATCATGGTGATGGATGCCCATTTAAGTTGCCCTATCAAAACCAATAATAGCTCTGTTCTGTAATAGGTTAGCTATGACTGCAAAATCACCATTTGCCCTTACAGCACTCTTTTATCTCCTCACTTGTCTTTTCTTTTAAAACGACGCTTTCTTGAGTCATGAATTGCCCAACATATGGAGCCATTAACCAAGAAATAGACTCGCACCTTCCCTAGTTAACAGAAATGAAGTTGAAAATTTAGCCCCCTGGTATCATTATTGTAGCTCTCTATATGACTGGAGGAAAATCAAATTTCAAGTTCTTCCAGCTTTTCTTATGCCTTTCACAGCAAATTTCAAAGTACAGCAATAGGCTGATCGGATTGTAATAGCAATTCTTAAACCCAGAAATTAAATTAAACCAAAAAATGCAGTGTACTTCTAGTTCAAATAGCATTTCTTCCAGAAAGAAAAACATCTCCATAGTAACAGCAATGGCAATAATAGTATTTTTCATGATGATCTGAGTTACCAAGTTTATGCAGATTACAGAATATAACTACTATTTTCCAGAGGCCACGCTCAGAGAGAAGTTCTCAGTAAGGTCTGTTTGCTTTGGGGAGAGACGTATGGAATAGTCAGAGAAATGGCATTAATATAATGCTTCCTCAAGAAGGAGAAACAAAGAATCAGTAACTAGCTCAACAGAAGCTTTTCCTCATGGAATAGTCAGAAAGTTCAACCATTTATATCCATTCAGAAGAACATTTTTTTTTTACTGTTAATAAATGTCTAGATTTCATGGTTCTTAATGATTTATGTTAATTCTCTTCACTCTTAATGCCTTTTTCTTTTGTGCATTCCACAAAGAGTTTTACTTCATAGAATATCTACAGAGGCTCCGATTGCTCTGCCTGTGGGGGAGGGGAGGTTCAGAGCAGCTTGAACACATGGTCAGCTGACAGGGTTCCTTTGGCTGACTGGAAACTAAGAGTTCAGACCTGGTGGGAGACCTTTTCCCTATTTTGCCCATCTGGGGAACCACAGAAACCTGAGGGCTGCTGGAATACTTTCCAAACAGCCCCAGGAAGCAGTCATCTGCATCAACAAATGGATCTTTTCAGCAGGGATGAGCTAGCAAGGAAGGCCCCAGGGCAGGGTGTGGTTTGTTGTTGCCAGGCTTCCTTTGCTTAAATGCTGTCGTCTCCTTGTCTTGGGGTTTTGCTTCTGTACTATGTCAAGTGACAGGTAGGAGCTGCTAGGATTGGGCTCTTTACAAACCTAAGTGGGGTTGGTATCAGAGCCCAGGTAGACGGACATCTGGCTTAGTCCAGAGCTCTGGTGTTGTGTCATTTCTCTTTGTCTCTCTCTCCCCACACCCACAACCTCCGCCCCCTTTCTGGCATGAATAATTTGACCACAACTACACAACACCTGGGTGGCACAGATGGTTAAGTGCTTGATGACTAGCCAGAAAGTTGGCAGTTCAAACCTACCCAGAGATGCCTCAGAAGAAAGACCTGGCAATCTACTTATTTTCAAAAAGTCACAGCCTTGAAAACCCTGTGGAGGCCAGTTCTATTCTGACACACATGGGATTACTTACCATGAGTGAGAATCAATTGAACACGAACTAACAACAGAAAAACTATACAAAGATAGGAATAATCTGGACCTGGAGCTCTGAACACAGCTGGTACAGCCAAAAACCCAAATACAGAAGCTCCTTCCTTCTTAAACATTTTGTACCTGAAGAAATTCTAAAGGTAAAACAAGATTCATCTGGTGTTTGCCTGCAGGCCATCAGTACATAAACCATGTAAGACTAGCTCCTCCTTTAAATCAACATGCCCAAATAATTCTGTTGCAGTCACCAACACTTGGGTTATCTGCCCTGTGAAACCAGCAACCTGTACTCCTGCTGCCAAGGCACAGCTTCAACTTTCTGGAAGATTCACCACGTCTTCTTGGATTTCAAGAAAATTCCCGTGAGGGGTTGAGGGGCTCTGTTCGTTTCCGGGTGTGATTTTTAACTTGCTCTCTGGCATAGCTGCTTTCTTTTTGGTCTATATCCTTTGTCCTTCATGAGCTTCCGCATCTTTTTGCCCTAAATGGCAAAAACATGTCCCCCAGCCTGCCAAAACACAGGTGACCCAAGGTCATAATCAGGAGGATAGGCCAACCATTGTTCTAGTCAACACATTTTTAATCTAAATTAATCTAAAATCTTGCTTGAACGGGCTGTAAATTGGGTCAAGGTATGGTCATCGAGCTAACCATTGTCCTTTTTCCCCCAAATGATGGGGCCTGCAGATTAAAATATCCTACTCTTCCTACTAGTTATTGTGTTGCTTTTAAACATCTGAAATAGCAGAGTTAATGTTGCTTAGATTATTTTCCCATCCTTCTTCTTCTTCTTTTTTTTTTTTGTGTGTGGATATTGTGCCTCTTATTTTCATTTTTTGGGAAATTTGCCGGTTTTTCAAGGACTGGGTAAAGAACAAAATAAATACTTGTAGGTAGTTTAAAAGGAGAATAGGTATGTTGGATGTAATTCTGTCCATTCAAAGAAAAGCATTTTAATTGCCTTTCAGATGTTTTAAAGTAATTAACTCGAGATTCAGAGGTTGATTTAGTAGTTTGCCTTTCAGACTTGTGGTCAGGAAGTGTGTGTGTGTGTGTGTGTGTGTGTGGGTGTGTGTGTGGGTGTGTGGGTGTGTGTGTGTGGGTGTGGGTGTGTGTTGGGGGAGGGGAGAGAAGTTGTAGAAAGTGAAGCTGAAAGAACGAAAACTCTTTTTAAAGTCCAGATTAAGTGATTATTAAAATTGGCTGTGAAATTACTCCACTACTTCTTTATATATAATGTTAATCAGACCCTAACATTGTAACAAATTAATGCCAGTAAGTGTTTACTTGACAAAATTTAGCATATACTCTTTCTTTCAAATTGCTTTAAAAAAAGGGGAGGGGGGAGGGTTTGCTGTTTATAAATATACTATATCAGTCTATTTTGGAGGTTCCATTCTGTGCCTGAGATTAAAGAAACCAGAGAACTGGATTCCAGCAAAGGTTCGTGTCCAGAATCATGTGTGAAATGTTTTCCTTCCTAAGGCTTGGCTGCAGAGCCTCAGTAGTTTGTGGCTGCGCGGGTCCTGCGTAGAAAAGCCCGTCACCTGTTGGGGCCTCCCAGAGCGCGCGGGCAGGGGGGCAGCCCGAGGCAGAGGCAGCCGCGCCTCTGGAGCACAGTCCCCATTCCTCAGAGGCCCAGTCCCGCGGGCGGACGGACAGACGGAGGGACTGAGGACGCGGGCAGGCCCGGCGCCTGGAATGCAGTTTACTCTTGAGAGCGGTACTTTGCACTGTAGTGGAGACTAGTTTGGGGTGGGATTTCCCACCCGTCCTCTCCTCCCACCGCCGGGCCCCTTTCCAGGCGCTTTCTGGGAGCTTTGAGAACTGCGCTCCGAAGTTAAGGGAGAGAGGAGCTTGTGCCGTAGGCAGGGACAATGGAAGAAAATGAAAGCCAGAAATTTGAGCCGGGCCGTCCTTACTCAGCAGACAGCAGACAGATGCAGGGTAAGTAACAGACTCATTCAAAGATGGAGTTATATTAAAGCGTGTCTCTTGTCGCTTGCTGCTTTTTATAACTGGAGACAGGGCGCACGGCAAAGAAAAAGCTTATTTCTTGAGGTGGTGGGTTTTCAACACTAAGTAGAGGGCTCTGATTTCTTGGGCTTGACTTTATTATCTGTGGCAGGGCTTTCTTAAACAGTGAAAGAAGTAAGCGGTGCGGTGATGTCACATTTATAGCATAGCAAGCAGTCAGTATGTGCTGTATCTCTAGGCAGTGACATAGATATCACTCGGCAGCGTTAATGCTCACTGCTGCAGCCATGGGAGAAGAAAGCTGTTTTTGTGAAGATATCTCCAGGACGGCTGCGTTTCCATTCATTGGTTGGGTTATTTCATGAAGCCAACACATATTGGATGCAAATATTACAGTATTTTCGAGTTAAATCACAGAGTTTAGAGAAGCTTTATCAGAACAGCAGGGAAGCCCTTGTACAAATAACACTTGCCATTTGCATCTGGATATTAGAACTTTGTGAATCTTCTTCATGTTTTAATTCAAAAGTTGGGAGTTGTTGCACAATTTTGGTAAATATTCTCGTGGCAGTTTCATTTTAATTTTACTTATAAGAGACTTGTGTTTTCCGTAGGGAATTTCCAGAAGCTTCTTTTATTCCAAAGAAATTTCACGGCGGAGTTGGGTATGCCTGGCTGTGGAGAAAGGACTTCCCTGCTCTCCACTGCCTGGTGTCTATAACGCCAGCACCTATCACGTAGTATCACAGGCAGCATGTCTGTAAACTGCACAGTCCTGAATCAGCCCCCACCCCACCACAGCCCAGGTTCATCCAGCGGCCAGTTATAACTAAATGTGCAGGGGTGCAGCGCTTTGCGTGGGAGTAGGGATTATGCACAGGGGAAAAGGTGTGTGTTCTGTAAAAATGTGAAAGGGAAGTAACAAATGACTCATTCACGCTGAAAATGCAAAACTAAGCCAGACAGAAGAAAATGCAATTACAAGAGAGAGAAAACCACCACTGAAATGCAGAAGCCATATGCTTAGTAAATGTTGGAAAATCCCTGAGTCCTAGAGTCATCGGTCTAGGTTTCTGTGTTTGTCCTTCAAAGCAGAGCACTCCCCTTGAGGGCACCTGGTCAGTGGTTTCCACCAGGAGATAAGGCTCTGTCCACTTCCCCTCTTCCACTCCCCCCACCCCCCATAAGGATAGGGCCAGCTCCTACTGCAGGAATTCAACCTCTGGGCCTCTCCTGAAAGAAACTGTCCCAGAAACTAGAGAAGCAATTAGAATGGGCGCAATTTAAGAAAGTACTTTCAAACAACCACAGCAGTTCAGAGATGCTTTAGAGGCTGGAGATGGTCAGACTGAGGCATTGTGATCACTTCATTTGTTCGTTCATTCATTCATTCAATGAATATTGAACATTCCTTATGTAGCTGCTGGTGATCAAGCAGTGAACAAAACAGATTAAAAATACTTGTCCTCGTTGAATTTACATTCTAAGGGCTGAGTTGGGGGAGAAAAGAACTGGGGAGACACAGTAAACAAATAAGCAAAGTAGACAGCATGTTGGAAGTCAGGGTTGTCAGAATTAGCAAACAAAAATACAGGACACCTAGTTAAATGTGAATTTGAGATAAACAATGAATAATATTTTAGTATAAGTATATCCTATACAATATTTGGGACATACTTATACTTAAAAATAATTCATTGTTTATCTGAAATTTACATTTAACTGAGTCCTGTATTTTATCTGGCAACCCTATTAGCTGGAGATAAGGCTATGAGGGGAAATAAGACAGGAAAAAGGGATGGGAAGTGCTGGGGGAGTGAACGGTAGATAGGGTGATCAGAGAGCACCTCACTAGAGTGACATTTGAGCAAAGACCTGAAAGAGGTGAGGGAGTGAACATGCAGCTCTCTGGGAGAAAAGCATTCCTGGGACAGGGAACAGCAAGGATTTTAGGCTTTTATTGCAGGTGAGATGGGGAGCTACTGGAGGGTTTTGAGTGAATACTGGCATGGTCTTACTTGTCTTTTAAAAGGGTAGTTCTGTCTGCTGTACTGAGAACAGCCCAAGGTGGGGGAAAGGGGGGCGCAGGGGGCAGGGAGGCCAGTTAGGAGGCTTCTGTAGTAAACCAGACAAGAAATGGTTCTGGCTTGGATCAGTAGAGCAGGTGGTGATAAGGAGTCAGATTCTAGATTTGTATCAAAAGCAAACCCAACAGAATTTGCTAAAAGATTGGATGTAAGTTCTAAGAAAGAAGAATCAAAGATGACCTCACAAAGTTTGGTATGAGCAACTGGAAGGATGCAGTTGCCATTTACCTAGGAAGGAAAAAAAATTGGGAGGAGCAGATGAGAGTGTGTTTATTGGAAAGGAGGGTGTAGAAAATCTTTTGAATATGTTAGGATTGAAAAGCTTATTAGGTATCCAAGTGGAGATGTTGATTGCCATTTAGATATTCATGACTGGAATTTGGATATTCATGACTCCTTCCCTCTCCCTGTCTTATTTTCCCCTATAGCCTTGTCTTCACCTAATAGGGAGGAGAGAGTTCTGGAGACTATAAGATCCAGTAGGATTAAGTGTGTTTTGAGACAGAAAGGTCCAAGAGATGAACCCTTTGGAGATCTGGGAGATTGGGAAGGGGTGGCTGGAGATATTGTGAAAAGCAGTTAAGAATCTAGGTTAGATTTGTAAAATCCCATTGAATACTGGGTGAATATGATCCTGTACAAGGAGCCCTCGTGGTGCAATGGTTAGAAGTTCGGCTGCTAATCGAAGGATCAGTGGTTCAAGCACATCCAGTGGCTCCGCCAGAGAAAACACCTGTTGATCTGCTTCCATTAAGATTACAGCCTAGGAAACACTATGGGGCAGTTCTACTCTGTCCTGTAGGGTCGTTATGAGTCAGAATGGGCTCAATGGTACACAAGAGGTATAGTGACTTCATTTCCAGTTCTTCTGGAAATAAAGAACTACATGAGGACCACCACAAAGTAGAACAATGTCTCTGATATTAACATCACCCGTATGTAATACCACATGCTCATTTCTATCATGGCACTCTCTGTTGTATTTGTTTCTGTATCTGCTTCACCCAAGTACAATATGGTATTCCGGGGAAGGAACTTGTCTTATTCATCTTTGCATTGCAGGTACCGAGCAGAGTACTAGACACTTAGAAAGCACTCAATAAATATTTGTTGAATGAAAGGCTAATTACACTACCTAGGAACTTAGAGCTTATTAATCTATTATCAGTAAGGGTCCCTTAGGTGATAATGTAACTTATTGTCCAAACCAAGACCTTTTTGAGAATGAAAGGGGACACTATTAGTAATTTCTTTGGGACAACCGTTGTAACCCAGAACCGTTCTTGGTAAACTAGGACATATGGTCACCTCAGGGATAGCTATACACAATGAGGTTTCCATGGTTGAATAGCCAGGCTTGCAGGTAAATAACCATATGAAAGTGTACTGTGTAGTGCACTTTGCAAAATAGGCTCTCAGTAATTATTGGTTGAATTTGAATCTAACTCCATAATGTTCCCTTTGAAGGCCGTGAGCTCATGGATGGTTACTTGGGATTCCTATATCTGCTCACAGCAGCCCTGAGATGTCTGCTTTTACTCTGGCCCCTCAGGTCTTATAACCGCTATGCAGGTGAAGTGCTGTTAGTCAACCCACCTGCTTTCTACCCCCACCCCCTGACTCCCCTGTAGCTTAAGGTAGTTAGTATTTGCAGTCTCCCACTGCGTGCAACCTAGAGAATCCCAGACATTCCGGTCTTTGCTCAGAAGTCACCTCTAAAAGAGACCCATCAGAATCTGTCCCCTTATCCTGTTTTATTGTTCTTCGAAGCACTTATCACAACATGACATTTTTATTGTATATTATTTATTTGTTGCCTGTCGGCAGGGAATTAAGTCTATCTTGATAACCACTTCACTGTCTCCTAACTCCTTTTAGTGTATGGACCAGGCACTCAATAAATATTTGCTTGAATAAATCAATCAACTGCCCAATGCTTGACATAGGAATGGCTTATCTGCTTGAGGGAGGAGCTGTCCCTGTTTTGTCTGACAAGTATACCAGAAACCCTCTTCATCATTTACTTAATTTGTTGAGGTTCTTTAGAAGAATATAATGATCTGGTTTCAGCTATAATTTCCGCACCAATTTGTAGGTTGTGGTGATCTTTATGACATTTATAAGGGAACCGGGAAGCTAAGGAACAAATTTCTTCTCTGCCCTCTTTGTGTATGGAATGTGTGTATTAGACAGGATAGGTTAATTGCTATATCACCCAGTGGTTTAACATAATCAAGGCTAATTTCTCCATCATATACAGTGGAATGGGAATGTTCCTGGTCAGGTAGATCTCCTGGGTGGCCTCTCTCTAGGCAAAGACATAGGGACCTGGGCTTCTCCATCTAGTCACCATGTAGTCCCCCAAGTCTTTGGAGGCTTTTGCTGGATACTTTGCATTCAACTGGGCAAAGGCTAAAGAGAGAGAGCATGAAGGGTTATTTAGGTGATTAGGGGCCAGGACTAAGAGGTGGCACATATCACTTCTGCCCACATTACATTGACCAGAATTAGTACAAGGCCCCAAATAGATGAAGGATGCTGGGGAATGTGGCCTTCCTTGTGTGCCCAGTAGGCAAATATTATGGTTTGAATATGTAGTATTGTCTCTGCCATGGTATGCCCAGATAGGTTGTACAGCCTTACAAAACAGACATGCCCTGCAGTGTTTCCTATCACCAGACAGCATCTCAGCACAATTAAAAAGCATCTTACAGACAATTAACCAGCAGCTACTATCAAGAAGTGTGGTCCCCAAGAAGTTAAACACAGAATTACTATACGATCCAGCAATTCCACTCCTAGGTGTATACCCAAAAGAACTGAAAGAGGAACATAAGCAGATACTTGTACACCGATGTTCACTGCAGTGCTATTCACAGTAGCCAAAAGGTGGAAGTAGCCTAAATGTCCATCAACAGGTGAATGAATAACGAAATATGGCACATACATAGAATGGAAAACTACTCAGCCATAAAGAAAAATGAAGTCCTGATACATGCTAGAACATGAAAACAGTATGCTGAGTGAAATAAGTCAGTCACAAAAGGATAAATATTGTATGATCCCACTTATGTGAAATATCTAGAATAATCAAATGTATAGGGACCAAAGTTTATTAGTGGTTACCAGGGATGGGAGGGAGAGGGAGAGGGGAAGCCATTGCTTGAGGCGGGGAGGAGGCACTGAGTTTCTTTCTGTTAAGGGTGTTGAAAAAGTTTGGAAACAGATAGTGGTGATGGTTGTACAACACGATGATTGTAATTAATGTCATTGATTTGTACTTGTGAAAAAATGTTGAGATGTTAAATGTTTTGTTATAAATATATTCACCACAATTTAAAAAAAAAGTGAGGGACTACTTCCCTAAGGCTGCTGCCTACCTAGTCTTGACCCAGGAATAAAATCTCAGGGAAGCCATGGAGACTGTTGCTGACTAACAGGAAGAAAGCAGCATAGAATGTATGAATGATGCAATACCCTAAATCCCTTGCTGCAGGGCAGCTGACCCAGCCAAGAGTTGTGGCTGAGAAGCCAGTCTTGGCATCCCCTACGCTCGCCCACATGATAACTCGCTGCATGGATGTCTCCTTTTGGATGATACATCTTCCACAAGCCTCTTCTTACTTCGTGCCCACCTCAGCTCCCACTTTCTACTTTTACTTTCAAGAATGCCTACATCCCAGCCGGGAAGTCCTTTGAAACTCAAAAGTGTTATTTCTCTGGCACCCCTGCCTTCTTGTCCCCACTCCTGCTCTAGGGAATGTTTAAGGGGCTGCAGCTCTGTTTTAGCTCCTATTTCAAGGGAGCTACAGGGAGGCATTGGAGCCCTGGTGGTACAGTGGTTAAGAGCTTGGCTGCTAACCAAAAAGTTTGACAGTTCGAATCCACCAGGTGCTTCTTGGAAAATGTGGGGCAGTTCTTCTCTGTCCTATAGGGTCCCTATGAGTCGGAATCAACTCGATAGCAATGTGTTTTTCTTTTTTTTTTTCCCCACAGGGGGCATTGCTTTGGGCTGCGCAGAGGTTGGGAGGGGCAGGAAGGGGAAACAAGGCTGCTTTTCAGCATTGCTTGAGCCTTGTCTTCACACTGCAGCTTCATTGTTTTGTTTGACACGGATTCCCAGAATAGCAAACATCAAGACACACCCATACTTAATGATAGCACCAAAGCACATTGCAAACAAGAAGTAGAACTGCTTTTCTGTTTTTTTTTTTTTTTTTTTTTTTTTTTATGATGGCTTGCATAGTCTACACTTGAACTTTTCTCTATTTATGTGGAATTGACGGGACTCTGGGATCTCTGACTCCATGGCTGTGGAATTGTTCCTAACATCCTTTGCCTGCTTTCTTTCCTGTTTGTTTGTAACCCTGCTTATTTCTTCTCTTCAGCTGAAAGACCACATTCTCCCCTAAATGGCTGGAATGGTACAAGTTGTTGCTTCTCCTTCAGGCGTGGGAGTTGGCAGATCCCAACTCCAAACTAGTTGCCCTCGAGTTCATTCCAACTCATGGCGACCCCATGTGTGTCAGAGGAGAATTGTGCCCCATGGGGTTTTCAGTGGCTAATTTTTCTGAAGTAGACCTCTAGGTCTTTCTTCCAAGCCATCTCTGAGGAACTCAAACCTCCAGCCTTTCAGGTAGCAGCTGAGTGCATTGACTGTTTGTACCAACAAGCTGATCCTGATTGGGGAAAAGGCTCAGAATACCAGGATGCTTGTTAGAGTGGCTTTGTGTAGAAAGTGAGGTTGAGTTGTTTTGAGTGCTGGTGAATGAGGAGGTGCCTGTTGGTGAGGATGGTAGTCAGAGGGGGATGACAGAGAGGTGGACTTGAGGCACAGAGCAGAAAGTTGAGAGAAAGGAAAGGTGTCGGCTCTGAGAAGAATTCCCTGTTGGCCAAATTACTGTGCATTTGGCCTTCCAGCTCCATTAACCATGGGTGCTGTTTGCTGCATTCCTGCAAATCACATTAAACCTTTTTAAGTAACTGAAGATGTTTCAAAAAAAACTAAGAAAGAAAAAATGGAAGAGTAATATAAGGTTGAGATGACCTTCACAGTGAGAAGTGTTAGGAAAGAATGGAGGTTTAGAGGGTCCAGTGAGCTAGGGCTGCTCAAAGGTCATGTTGACAGAAGATTGACTGTGATCTCCTATCCTCCCCCCTCCTAGCCCTTTTCCCAATTTATTTCAAAGAAGAGTATGGAAAACTCTTCACAGTCTCTGAAGGGTTACTGTTCATGCTGTCTTGACCTCATCTGGTGATCCTCTGATATAACAGAATAGTTCCTGTCAGTCTGTGTGGCATAGCCAGGCAGAATGCAACTTTCTGTCACGTTGTTGGTATCTGATGTACACGAACATTTATCCATGTGAGTGTATGTGGGTGTATGTGTGTGATGCCCATTGGGGGGAAAAATCACCTTTTCAGAGAGTCTATCCTATTAATGTATCCGTCACGGACAACTTAAAAACAGACTTTTTTTTTTTTTTTTTAATT
>NW_004444011.1:3873648-3889079 GCF_000243295.1 Trichechus manatus latirostris | reverse complement strand
ATGTGATTCTTTTCTTTCCTTTTATTTATGTGGTGGATTACGTTGATTGATTTTCTAATGTTGAACCATCCTTGCATACCTGGTATGAATCCTACTTTGTCATGGTGTATTATTTTTTTGATATGATGCTGAATTCTATTGGCTTTAAAAACAGATTTTAATGATGTCAAAAATAATCTTAAAAATCCACTTAAAAATCAAGAGTGTTATATCACATGTACAGCAGTTTTGGCTAATACATACTCGTGCATGTGCACACACACACACCCTCAAAAGGTAAAGATAAGTCTCTTTGGTTTGCACACATATTTACCACCCTGAGATACAGCATTTTCTGCACCTAGCTTTATTCAATCTACCTGTTAGAGCCCTGGTGATGCAATGGTTAAGCACTTGGCTGCTAACCAAAAGGTCAGTGGTTGGAACCCACCAACTGCTGTGCTGTAGAAAGATGTGGCAGTCTGCTTCCATAAAGATTACAGCCTTGGAAACCCTGTAGGGCAGTTCTACCTTGTCCTTAGGGTCTCTATGAGTCGGAATCAACTTGATTGCAACAGGTTTGGGTTTGGTTTTTTGCTTACTTCTGTATCATTAAGGAAGAGACCACAAAAAAGATAGCAATCATGTGAGTCCGCCTAATGAGAAGTGTCCTTTAAATAGATGAAATGATAGTGAACCCCTCAATATAATTTCAACCAAGAGTTACAGAACTCTTCTAAATTTACTGCTAGAACTAATGAAAAGTAGCAGAAACAACTAATTTGGCTATTTTTCCCCTCCCTTTCCTCATCACTGTCTGATGGAGACGCTATAATTAGCAACGTAATGAGAAGTGAAAGGAAAGATGGTAAACAAGAAGAATTAGTCCCAGAAGAGGCATCGAGGGATGGAAGACTGGAACAGGGAAACCCGGCTGAGATTAAAATATTTTCTGTATCTGACCAAATGGTGACTGAACCCAGAGTTCTTATACACAAGCGTTTCTAGGCAAAGAAGAGGGAAACTGTTGGCAGCATTGCCTTTAGCGGAGCTGGTTTGTGCCTAAACTCTGGACACTGCTGCTATGTGTGACTAGTGTGAAGGTTTGGCTCTTTATGTGGTATTCAAATTATCAGAACTCTCAAATATCGGATCTGTTTTTCCGCACTTTTAAAGATAAATAATTGGCAAATAAGCTCTTACATATCTGTCCTGGGTAGCTTAAAAACATACATATTTTATATATATTTATTTTAATAGTGTCAAAAGTAACCTTAAAAATCAAGGGTGTTCAGCAATACAAGTGCTGAATAAAAAAAAAAAAAAAAGCCTGCCACCTCTGCTGGATAGGCACAGTTTTGTACACTTTTTTTGAGATTATGTAAAAATTGCACAACAGACCTCATCAGTATAATATAAATTAAAAGGCCAACTTTTTCCTGGCAACTGTAAATGAAAAAATATATGGACTAAATAGCCCTGTTTTGTCCTGGCCACAGTATATTGTAACCTTTGTCTAATCATTGTTTTATTGGCTCACTTCTGAAGTTTCACTTCAGTGAATGAATTTCATCATCTGTGACATGAGTGAGATAATTATGGGAGTGGTAAGAATTATGACTTGAATTCTCTTGATTACATTGCACACAGAGAGTAGTCTGCTCTGTATATCCTTCCCTTTTATAATGTGCTTTTCACATTGCTGCAGACCTTAGTCTAGGAAAAAGAATATTTCCTAAAATATAAAACTAAGGTATAATCCTTCCCTTCCCTTTGTCTCTCCCAGAAATATGTTGGAGGGAATTACCTGCACTCTGGAATTTGAGCAGAAAACTTAAATTTCCAGGCTTTTTAAAGCACAGAATATAAATAAAAGCTGGGAAAGTAAACCAAAATCGTTAGGATTGCTCCTCCTGAGTCTGCAGCTCCCAGGAGTGATGAGCAGAGTAGTAGAGGCAGTACGCAGGTGGACAAAGCTTCCTCTCCATCCTCCTCTTCCTCTGTCAATGCTGAAGGCGGGGCCTTTCCAGTCCTTTCACCCTGCCCTTCCCCCAGTCCCTCCTGACCCAGGGATGGAGACTTTGAGTCCCACAGCGTGGTGATGCAGAGCGCTAGCTGTCACTGCCTGGTTTATTTAGAGGAAATGCAGCAGGCTTCACTAGAGTTCTGAGAAAGTTGATTATAGAGGTCTTGTATGTTTTTACCTTGGTCAAGTATTTCTCACATATTTTGTTATCAGAGTACCATTCCAATCTCTTAACTTGCAGTCGTGTGGAAAGCTGTTTTGTAACGAAAGATCTTCATTGGGGGACTGAGCAGCATTTAATAAAGTCTATGTTTGTATTTAAAAAAAAAAAAAAATCAAGAGTGTTGTATCTTTTTTAATTTTTTTTTAAAAATTTATAATAGATTTAAAGGATTTAGAGCTAGAAGATTCTTTACATATCTAATGCTAGTCCAACCATCTTCATTTTATTAATGAAGAAAACGAGACTGAGAGAGGTCAGATTGTTCTAAGTTTAGCATTAAAACTAGGATTCTTGAGGTCCAGCCTAGTGCTTTTTCCAGGGACTTCCAGGACAAGGACACATTATTCTGCCTGTATCTGTATGATACAAACTGCTCTCCAGGAAGAGAACCTTGAGGCCTGGTGAGCTCCTGAAGTGCTTCTGAATGTTCATTACTTAATGTCCATTACTTTCTATCACAGTTCTAATGTTTTTAGGAAGTAACCCCCTTTTCTCAGATAACTAGAATATTTATACCTGACACTCGTTTCCCAACCTTTTAGAGTGAATGGAAAGATCCTATATGTATTCTGCACTCTAGGAGTCCTGGGTGGTATAAACAGTTAAGTGCTTGACTCCTAACCGAAAGTTTGATGGTTCAAATCCAGAGACACCTCGTAAGAAAGGCTTGTTGATCTCTTCTGAAAGATCATAGCCATTGAAAACTTTGTGAAGCACAGTTCTACTCTGACACACATAGTCATCATGAGTCGACTTGATGGCAACTGGTTTGGTTTTTTGTTTTATCCTGTACTCGAAGCATTGTCGTTGGCTGCTTCAGTTGATCTACTCTAAATAGAAATCATCTTGTCCCTTAAAGGCCACATCAGAGGCAGTGTCTCTAGGTCTCATCAAAATGTACCACATCTCTTCCCTTTTCACTGTATGTTTTAGGTAAAGTCCACTTTAAGTAAAATGTATCTAAGTCTTTAACTTTATGTTCCCTCAATTATTACCTTTTATAATATTCCTATGCTTGTTTGGCTTATGCTAGTAGTGGGAGTAGAATTTTTTAGTGGCTCACATGTCAGTGATCGTCCCACTTATGTACAGGGCAATAGGAATTTTTGGTCTTGGGGATAAAGCAAATGTTTCAGAAATCATCTCCAGATTATAAAAAGTTAACAGCTCTCCTGATACCAGGATGAAACTGTAAATAAAAGTAAAGAAATAATCAGAATAACTGGAGTTAACTTTCCTAAAATTACAGAATAAGGTAAGGGGTAGCCGCATTGCCTGCAAACAGCTAGCTTGACCAAGTATTTTTGCTTTGAATAACCTCAGGGAAAAAGAGTCAAAAATACCAGAATTTTTACTGGAACATCTTTATTTTTCAAGCGCGATTTTTCATATTTCTTTTGATTGATGATTTCCCCCCTTTCTTTCTGCAAAATTAAAAAAAAAAAAAAGATCTGTGAAGTTACGGTAATATATTAACAGCTGCCACAAACCCTCTCAGCATTCTGTAAATGCAGCTTCTGGTGTGAAATCATTAATTGTGAACTGTGTTTTTTGTCTTTCAGAACAAGGAAAAAGCAATCTGCATGTAACCTCATTAGAAGATGCAGAATGTCGCAGAACCAAGGAATGCCTTTCTAATGGTAAAGGTCACATCTTAGTTTCCAAGTCTTCCCACAGTATCCCAAGAAGACATACTCTAGGTGGGCCCCGAAGTTCCAAAGAAATCCTAGGAATGCAAACATCTGAGATGGATAGGAAGAGAGAAGCTTTCCTAGAACATCTAAAGCAGAAATACCCTCATCATGCCACAGCAATCATGGGCCACCAAGAGAGGCTGAGAGACCAGGTATGAACATTAGTCTCTGCAAAGCTCATGCTTTAATGAACGTGAAGGAAAGCAAAATGACCTCCAGTGTAAAGGGGAAAAAATAGTTTAGGGACCGTGCTACCATTTAGTTGTTCCAGATCTCTTTTCAAGCTTGGGAGGAGGAGGCAGGCTATAGAAAAGGTTTGACCCGAAAGCTCAGTCCTGTTACCAGCACAGCAAGAGAACAGGATGCCAGAGGGGAAAGGCCCAGAGAGTTTGCAATTCCCCGAAAGAGCATTCCCGTGTTGAACCACAAATACATCTATCTACAGTGCAGGCAGTGAAGAAGTAATTACTTTCCTGAGTAAAGCGTGGGACCCACTACTCTGCAGCCCCATAGTCCTGACAGTTTAGCACAGTGAATGAATGAATGAATATACATATACATTTTCAGTGTATAATAGAGAGATAGACTTGTGAAAAACCCCTTTCCTTAAGAAGCTGACTATGGGGTTTTGTTTCTGCTCTTTTTCTCTTTTTAATCACAGATGTTTTCCTTTTGCAAGCCTTGCTTTCTGCTGTCTTCAGCTACCTGTTTTCTCAAGTTATCTTGACAGCCACATGGATATCACCCAACTGGCTTGGCATGTTTTTGTTTCTTGGCTATGTGCAATTACTTCTTAGCAGACAGAGCAGGTTTGGGGTCACGGAGATGTGATATCTCTTCGATGGCCCTCACAGGCATGTTATCAGATCAGCCTTTGAGTGTAGACAACATAGTCAAGGATACCCAGCATGTTTAGTGATCTGTGTGGTGGGGGAGGAGGGCAGGCTGCTATTGATTTTGACACCTCAGGTAGAAAGGCAAGGTCAGCATTGTAAGTCTGATCTCTTGCCAGTTGGTTGGTTACAAAAATGACATCTAGCTAACTCAGCTTCTCATTATCCATGGAAGTGGAGATGGGCATCAGCTTGAATCATTTAAATCTATACTTTATCCTCAATTTAATTTCTCTCTTAAATTCAACCTCCTCTTCTATGGAATCTTTATCAGAGTGCCCCAGAATTTGAAACATGATTGAGCTTTATGTTTGTTTTTTGCTCGCACTGCCAAGAGGCAGTAGACTTAGGAGAGGAGCAAAGATGCAGGAGTCCTGGTTGATGCAGAGATGGGCTAATCAACTCCATGGTGATTAAAAAGAGAAAGTCTATCTTTTCATTTCAAATATACATAGAAAATCCCCCTATTTTCTATCAATAGTAGGGTCACTATCCACTTCAGCAGTGGAACTTGTGACTCTCCCTGTGTCACTTTTTGGGAGGTCCCATATTTTATCCAAAGCTGTTTAGATCAAGGAAACTCAAGCTCAGAGAAGTTATGATTACAGTTTGCTGAGAAGCTTCGATTTGAACCTAGATGAATTTGAGAACAAAATCCTTGCTTATTCCACTGTCCTATAACTTAAAGATCATTGCTTCTGAATTTAGAATAGTATAGTCTGAGTACGTGGACTAAAGGACATGGGGTGTGTGTATGTGTGTGTGTGTGTGTGGGTATGTATGTCTGTTTGACTATGGGGACTGTGGAATGGGGGGAAGGAAGCTAGAAAATTGATTTGTGTGTTGAGCAAGGAGGGAGATTGTTTTAAAAGTATTAAAATGTATTAATTTTGCTAAGAAATATAGAAGTTAATCTGTCAAAAATGATACATTTTCCATGTGAAAAATATTTCCATTATTATCATGACTATTATTATTTGAGATGTCGTAATTATTGCTATTACTATGATGATGGCGGCTTTGGCTAAAACTGTTAGATGGAGGACCTTAATTGCAATCAGAAGGTTGTAAGGGGTGCATGGTATGAGATGAAAGGGAATAATACATGTGGTTTAGTGGCCTCAAGTTCCAATCTCCTGTCATAGCCACAGGTGTGGTACTGCCATGACTGGTCAGCTGTCCCTTCTCTGGATAATATGGGGTGAACAAGTGCCACATTCTGTCTCTCTGCATCTTTTGTACTTCAAGTTGACAGTTGAAAAGGAGATTTAGGTGCGTGGATCTGTGTACACATTTTTCATTCCACCACTGTGCTTCTGCCAGCGAACCCCAAATCAGCATTCTGCACACGAGAAAAGCTTAGGCACCACTTGTAAAGTTCCCGTGGACATCACTACGTCCTCGGTTTTTTCCATTCTTTTTCTCCTACCGCCCGTTTCCTCTTTTCTGTGACACCCTTTGCTCCTCTCTGACCTTCTAACAGTGGATTATTCCAGGCTTCCTTTGCAGGAAGAGCACAAAACTAGCCCCAAGGAGGAATTCAAATAACACGGGCCTGAAGCACTTCTCCAGATTTAGAGGTTCTAAATACCATTTAAGAAGCCCTGGTGGCACAGTGGTTAAGCACTCGATTGCTGGAAGGTTGGTGGTTGGAACCCACCAGTGGCTCCAAGGGAGAAAAGGTCTGGTGATCTGCCTCCGTAAAGATTACAGCCTTGGAAACCTATGGGGCAGTTCTACTCTGTCCTGTAGGGTTGCTCTGAGTAGGAATTGACTGGATGGCAACAGGTTTATGGTAAACACCAGATACTCTAATGGTATTTCTTTTCTGGGCTGCCTCCCAGAGAAGTGGATTTAGTGAGAAGAGTGCCAATGGGCAAGATACAGAATAAAAAAAAGCCTGTTGCTGTCTAGTCGATTCCAACTCATAGCGACCCTATAGGACAGAGTAGAACTGCCCCATATGGTTTCCAAGGAGTGCCTGGTGGATTTGAACTGCTGACCTTTTGGTTAGTCACCGTAGCTCTTAACCACTACGCCACCAGGGTTTCCAAGATACAGGCTAGGATGTGGGAAATGATGTAGATCTGGTACCCTATGTGAAATATTCTGGTACAAGAAAAATCTAGGTTCTCAATCTTTGGAATTAAACATGATGAGAATTGGAGAATGTGTTTTGAAATTTGAATGCAAACACTGCAAGATTCATGACTGAAAAACTTATGTTTGAGTCTTTGAAAATAAGTCAGTCAAAATTTTTATTCAGTGTAAATTCTTGAAAGGCTAAAAGCAGGGACAGATTACCCGGCAAGTAAGGTATGTAGAGGCTTACTTGTGCTTACTAATCTGTAGGACCCAGTTTCACCTGTTTTTCACCAAACCCTTGTGAAATTGTGCACTACAGATCAGTAAGTAAACACAAGTAAACTCGTACATATCTTGCTTACTGGTTAATCTGCCCCTGGCAAAGAGATTTCTGCAACTCCCTTCTCTGTTGTTACTGACTCCCCCAGCCTGTCTAGGGCCTTTCACTCATGCAGAGGCTTCAGAAGGTGAGGCCATATTGCCTGGTGGGGAAGGTCTTGGTTCTGGGGTCGAGCAGGGCTGGGTTGGAATCCAACCTCCACCATATGCCGATTGCATGATTTGGGACTAATAATCTTTTTGTGTCTTAGTTCCTCCATCTGTCAAAGGACACTAAATACCTATGTCATAGAGTAGTGAGAGAAAATGATGTGAAGTGTCTAGCATGGAAACTCTTTCAGTGTCGGCTCTTAGCTTTACCATAGTATGTTTTTTTATGCCCAAAAGAAGAGTCTTAGAGGCTCTTACCTTTAAATTAGTATTTAAAAATATTTTACCTTTTACCAACAAATATTTGAGTACTTGAAGTGATTTGTTTTTCCTATTGTCGGAGTATAGTTTTATCATACTTCTGAAACTTGTATTTTCTCTTTATTAAAAGCTCAAAATTTATTCATCCTAATATATTTATTTGTCTCCTACCGTTTCAATCCGTTATACATACTGTCACTATGAGTCCGAACCAACTGGATGGCACCTAGCAACAACAACAACAACCATGGTAAAGGCACTGTGGGGGATACAACGATGAGACATGGCCTGTGTCTTCAAGTCAGTAAAAGAAATAAGACAGGCATGTACAAAGACTTGTTCTTCTGATGTCACATGTTCTCAGCTGTGTTGCCCAATTAGGGTCCATGTCCTGGAGCAGTCGAGCCAATGAAACGTACTCCAAGTCAGAAAGAGAAAGTTTATTAGGAGGTGACACCAACGGGGAGTCTGGCAGCAACACAGGCTGTCTTTATGAAGTCCCGAAAGGCAATTTTACATTAGAGTTTATATATGATTTTTACAAGAGTTAGAAGTGTCTTTTGGCACATCTGCCACAGATGGCTGGATGAGTTGCACATTGCAAGATAACTACAAGAGACTCCTTATCAGGCTAAAGAGATACATACCAGACATCTCTTTATCAGGCTGAAGATTTACAGACCAAACATCTGGGTTCTAATCTCCATGTGGGGTGTCGTAAGTCACAGGTGGCTGGACAGAGCAAAACAAATTTATTAACAAAGGTATGCAGAAAGGAGAAGGCAGGCAGAAAAGAAAACTTGTAGGTTCATCATGGTGTTAGTTATGTCAAGCTCTCAATTGCCTGTTTTGAAAAGGAGAAAACATGCTGTATTAGGGTCACAGCTGGTCATAACATCTTGTGATACCTACACTGGAGCATCTAATGTTGCCATCTTATATTTCTTTCTCTTACCTAGAATAAGCTTCTTGAGAGCAGGAACCGTGTCTTTTTTTTCTTTTTAAATATTTTATTGAGTTTTTGGTGAAAGTGTACACAACAAGTTAGGTTCCCATTTGACAATTTTCACACAAATTGTTCAGTGACATTAGATACATTTATCACTATGTGTCAATATTCGATTTGTGTTCAGTTTGTTCCCCTTTCCAGTATTCTAGTTTCCCTGCCCTCTTATCTTCTCATCTTTGCTTTTGAGTAATTGCTGAATTTTGGCCTCATACTGATGGTTTTTAAGTAGAGCACTGATCTTACAGGTAATATTCTTTATTTTGTGTGCCACTTGGCTATTTTGCTAAAAAGTGATCTCAGGGGATAGGCTCGGTTCTAGGTTTAAAGAGTGTCTCAGGGTGATAGTCTCAGGGAGTCCTCTGTTCTCTACTATTCCAGTTTTTGTGGCTTTTTTTTTTTTAATATGAATTTGAGTTCTCCATAATTTTCTCCCATTCTATCGGGGACCAATTATTGTGACCCCAGTCAGAATGGTCACTGGTGGTAGCTGGGCACCATCTAGTTCTTCTAGTCTCAGGGTAGATGAGGTTGTGGCTTGTGTAGACTTGTTTCTTTCTGTGCTTTTGGTTACCCTCTTATCTGTTTTTCTCCTGGTAAGTAGAGACCTGTAGTTGTGTCTTAGATGGCCACTTGCAGTCTTTTAAGATCTCAGATGTTACTCACTTCACTAGGATGCAGATTATGATTTTTGTGAACTGTGTTATGCCAATTGACTGAGTTGTCCCATGAATCTATGGTCCTAAGCCTCCAAACCCAGAAAACCAATGTTGGAAGGTGTTTGGTTATGTCTGAGGAGTATCTGTATTTGTATATTCAATGAATATATGTGCCTGCACCCACATTTGCACATACCTATAGAAATGTCTATCTAGGAACCTTGTCTTAATCACCTTTGTATGCTCTGTAATTAGGGGGAAGTACACAACCTAGAAGGAGCCTTGGTGGCACAGCAGTTAAGCGCTCAGCTGCTAACCAACTCAACCTAGAGTAGGCACTATCAATCTACTAGATGAATGAATGAATCAGTATTTCTAGTAAAATTACAATGGGATAGGTACCATTTAGATGGTACAGATAGAGAGAAGTGGGGAGTCCAAGAATTAAATGATTGATTACAGTTTGGGCAGTCAGAGAGAAGAAACTGAAGCTAAGAAAGGCTAAGAAATTTCCAAGTCGAGAAACTAAGATTTGAACTAAGGTTGGAATTTCTAAAATATATGGTCTTTCCATCCATCCATAACTATGGCTTTTGCTTCTTCCACCTTTAATTTTTCTAAAGTTCCGATAACAGAGTATGTGGATCAGGGTGAGTCAAGCAATAGAGACATAAACATTCCTTCCTTCCATTGCCATTCTTTTAAAAAGATGAATTGTATTCAATTCCAAAGTATATGAAATACCATAGAAAATAGATCTGTGTTTATATCGAGAGAAAATTGCTGTTTGAAATAGCACTGAGTTCAGAGAGGTCTGTAGCTCAGCCATCACTCACAGTCATGGTCCCTGCTTAACTATACCGTGTGGAAGTGTTCTTCTTTCATTGTCTTCACTAACAAAGAAACAGATGTCCAACTGGCCTCTCAACTTTAGAAATCAGCTTTCCACTCCGAGTCTCAGAAACTCTACTTAAGATAATTTTTAAAATCTTTACTCCAGGTTCCCCAGAGAATTTCTATTTTATTAACTAGGCAGGCAGTCTAGTTTTGTGGTCACAATTAGTCTATATATATTCTCTCTCTCTTTTTTTTTTGTAATATTTTATTGTGTTTTTGGTGAAAGTTTACACAGAAAATTAGGTTCCCATTTAACGATTTCTGTAATATTGTTCAGTGACATTGGTTACAGTTTTCACAATGTGTCAGCATTCTCATTATTGCCATTCTGATTGTGCCATTTCCATTAATCTAGCTCTCCCCCCGCCCCACCTTCTTGTCTTTGCTTTAGGGTAAATGTTTATTTAGGTGATTCTTTTAAAGAAGAACAGTACTCACAGGTGATACTGTTTTTTTTGTTTTTTTTTTTTAATGAGCCAATCGATTATTTAGCTGAAAGGTGAACCCGGGAGTGGTTTCAGTACCAAGTTTAAAGAGTATCTCAGGGCAGTAGTCTTGGGGGTTCCTCTAGTCTCTGCCAGTCCAGTAAGTCTGGCCTTTTTTAGAAATTTGAGTTTTGTTCTACATTTTTCTACTATTCTATCCAGGATCATCTATTGTGTCCCTGGTTAAAACGGGTGATAGTGGCAACCAGGCACCATCTAGTTTTTCTGGTCTCAGGCTAGATGAGGCCGTGGTTCGTGTGCACTGTTAGTCCTGTGGACTAGTTTCTTCATTGAGTCTTTGGTTTCCATCTTTCTTTTTTCTCCAGGTACACGTACAGACCAATAGTTGTATCTTAGATTAGTCTTATATAGTCTTATATCTAATGTGGTTAAACCTTAGGAGGAAGGATTAATATATTTTAACTTAAAAATCTGGTATGCTTTTCCATTGAATGTAAAGAGTTAAGTGAGACATAAAGGTGTATTATTCTGTAACATGAACATTATGGAGGGCAAAACTAAAGAGATAAGAATGTGAACAATAAGACTATTTAAAATGGGCTCGGTAAGGCCAGGAGGCTTTTATCTGGCTCCTCCCCGCTAGTCCAGGCATTGCTGCTGGGTGAGGACCTCTCCAGACCACCCTAGCTCCTGCTTATTATCTAGCCTCTCCTTTAGCTGTGTTTGTGTGCAAATGACACTGACACTCTTTTCTCAGTGCCTGGTTAGTTTGGCGCTACTTACCATTCTCTACTGTAGTCAAATATATCTGGCACCGAAATGTAACTCTGCTGCCAACTGTGAAAATGAAAGTAAGGAAAATATCCATCAGTCTGTTTATTTACAAACAACCCAAGTTATAGCTCATTCTACTCTTTTTTTTAAAAACTACCTCTAAAAAACTTTATTCACTGGTAAAGAGTAGTTCTGTGGAATTTGAAACTAGTGGCTTTGCTTCAGACTCAATGTTATTCCTTCCTTTGACTTTGTTCCAGAAGGTGTATACTTGATACTGTCAAGAATCATGGAAAATGACAACATTAAAGACAGAGAACAGAAACAGTCTTAAGTACATTTAAATCTGAAGAGCAAGTCTAAAGATTCAAACACTAAAATGCTAGGATCTGGGTACTTCAAGGTGGTAACATACAGGCATTGTTACTCCTACACTCTCAAAACTCATTGAAAACAAAGGTATTATCAATGGAGAGAGAAACAAACAAACAACCCCATCCCCACCCCCACCCACCCAGAATTCCATTTTGAATAAAACAAGGAAGTGGTCAAAACCCATGGAGTGACCTTGGGAGATTAGGGAGTCTTTGTGGAGACCCGGTATGACACTGAATATAGAAGGGGAAAATAGAGCTAAAGGAGGAGACCATGCTACCAGTAACGTCTATGATCTTGACCTCACCTGCAAATAGAGGAAAATTCTGAATGTAAAGCATGGTTAATAGAAGAGAGAAAGCAGCGATTACCGGATCACAGCACATCCAGTCACAGAAAGACTATGATTTAAAGGGCTTTGCTATGAACCTTAAAGACTTGTTGAATGCCACAAACTGCAGAGTGAGAGTGACATGCTTTCAGGGCAAAGCAAGTAATGTATTTCTGTGGAGAGGGCATTTGATGTCACTAACCAGAGTGGAGGCTACAGGCTGCCTCTGCTGATTCCTCCCTTCTGCATACCATTTCTCAGTAGCTAGCTGGCCCCATTCAAATATGAGTTATAATAAGAAAGGAGCTAGTAGTAGATTTATGTCAAAAAACTGATGAATTAATCAGGATCGTCTAGATTATGCTGTATAATAAATAAAACTCTAGTTTTTTTGGTGATAAAACACAAAAACATCTCATTTCTCATTCATAAAAAGTCTCTTGTGGTTTAGAAAACTCTCCAGAAAAGCTGTTCTTACAATGATTTAGTAGTTCAGGCTGCTTCCATCTTGTGGAAACCCTGGTGGCGTAGTAGTTAAGCGCTATGGCTACTAAAGAAAAGGTCGGCAGTTCAAATCCACCAGGCACTCCTTGGAAACCATGCGGGGCAGTTCTACTCTGTCCTTTAGGGTCACTATGAGTCGGAATCAATTTGACGGCAACAGGTTTGGTTTGTTTGTTTTTTTCCATCTTGTAATGAGGTCATCTTAGATTCCCAGTCTCTATGGCAGAGAAAGAGAGAGCTCAAGGGCCATACACAGGCTCTTAAATGTATTGGCCCATAAACGGCATGTGCCACTGTTCTTCATATCTTGGTAATCTAACTCTTACCTGCTGGGACATCTGGTTTATACAGATTTTGACTGTGGATCTAGCTTAAGAAGGAAATCTTCCCCCATTTTCTTAGAGCAACTCTCCCAGGTGTAATTGCTTTACCAACTTGGTTTTACGTAGCACTTTATACATATCTGTACAATAGCATTAATCATATTTATATGTAGTATAAATATGTTAACATATCTTTATAGGCACGTAATGAATTCTTTATGGCCTTTTTAAAAAAGTATTTTATTGTGTTTTAGGTGAAAGTTTACACAGCAAATCAGGTAGTCATTTAACAACTTTTTTTTTCGGTGTTTTAATTTTATTTTGTTGTTGGTGAGAATATACACAACAAAACATACACCAGTTCAACAGTTTCTACATGAATCATTTAGTGACATTGATTACATTCTTGGAGTTGTGTAACCATTCTCACCCTCCTTTTCTGAGTTGTTCCTCCCACCATTAATATAAATTCACTGCCCCCCTAAGGTTCCTGTGTAATCTTTTGAGTTGCAGTTATCAACCTGATCTCGTATAGGTAGTTCTTAAAAGAACATAATGCTCAAGGCAGGCATTTTTTAACTAGGTAAGGTAAACTATTGTTTGGTTTTAAGAAGACTTCAGGGGTGACTTCTGGGCAACATGGCTGTACAGACAGAAGCAACACACCATCCCTCCACAGCAAAGATCTGAAAAACTAAGTCAAACAGAGACACATGTCAATCCTGAAACCCTAAGCATCAAATGAAGACACAAAGAGCTCAGCCAAGCAACGAATGGAATAAGAAACTGACAGAGAACAGAAAGCAAGGAGACATACATGCAGAGGTCCCCTATCAGCTAACGCAGCAGGGATCCACCATCTTGGATTCCTATTGGAGACTGGTGAACAGGGGGTATGAGAAAGCGGTTTCATGGAACTTCCGTCAGGAGGCAGAACAACTGGTAACAAGTGATATGCGTTTTCCCACCCCCCAACCTTCTTCACCCCCAGTTGGCCTCCTCTGCTTCCTGTGGCCACAGTCTCATGGCCAGGAAGCAATGCCTTCATCCCAGAGCTGCTTGGATTCTACCCGCCGGCACTGCCTAGCTCCCTGAGTGCCATTTGTTGGCTGCTGGTATTGCTTTTTTTCAATTCTTTAGATTTTTTCCATACCTCTCACCACCTCCCCCTCCTTTCTCTCAAATACCTGGCTCCTTGTGCTGTCTTTGCTTCTTCCTCAAAGGCTGTGAAATTCACTCGACTGTGAAACTGCTTCCCGGTACATGCCGCCACGCTTGTGGGATCCCCAGGGCTTTTGTTTGTTTGTTTGTTTTCTTCTTCTTTTCTCAGGTTGGGAGCCCCTTCTAGCCGGGCAGTATTGCGTGGCATGGGAGCTACTCCCTTACTCTGCGCACATGCGCAGTGGCATCCCTGGGGGCATTTCTTTTTTCTTGTTTCTTTGTTTTGTTTTCTTCTCTCTCTTTTCCCTTTTTGTCTTTCTTCATTTCTCAGTTTCTCGTCTGTCTATACTTACCTTCTCTTCCTGTCTCCTGAATACCTGGTGCTGTGTGATACCTCTACCCCTTCTAGCCAGGCTGTGTTTAATGGCCTGAGAGCAACTTCCCCAGTCCTCACAGCTGCAATGGTGGGATCCCTGGGGGTTCTTTTTTTTCCCCTTCTGAATTTTATTTATTCATTTTTTTCTTTTACCTTTTTTCTTTCTTTTTCTTCCCACTTTTTGTTTTTCTCCATTTCTCAGTCTCTCATCTCTCCACTCCAATGGCAAGCTCCCTTAGCATTGTTTTTTGTTGGTTTGTTTGTTTATGTGTTTGTTTTTAGGTCCTGTTCCTCTCTCCTCTCTCTCCTATTTCCCATACCCATCTTAGCTGCACAAATCACAATCTCCCTGCTCCTTCCTACCTACCTGCACCGTGCACTGAACATCACACCCCCAAGCAGCACAGGGACAGACTATCGGAACCCGCCCTGTACTGATTCCCAGCCTGCCCCGTCGGCCCTAGTACATACCACAAACAACCCATCCCAACAACTCTCCTTCAGCTAGACCTGCCCTGCTGTACCATACCTGAGTGACTGACCCTGCCCATTGGAGAAGGAGGTGAAAAGTATCATGCCTGCAGATGAGCAAACAACAAAGAATGCACAACCTGCCTGCTAAGACATAACCACATAAAACAAAAAAGCAGGACAAAACAAACAAATCTACAATCAATAAACAAGGAAAATAACTACTGAATGTCCTGAAGACAGCAGACAATATCAAAACATATAAAAAAACAGGACAGGATGGTTCTATTAGGTGTCCAAAATAAAACACCAGGTGACTTTCCAGTAGAAGAAAAGGCACTAGAACTACCTGATAGGGAATTAAAATCTCTAATATTCAGAGCTATCCAAGGGTTGAAGCAAAAAGCAGACAAAAATGAGGAGAAAATAGACAAATTCATGGAAAAGGCAGACAAATT
>NW_004444011.1:3842840-3872416 GCF_000243295.1 Trichechus manatus latirostris | reverse complement strand
AAAAAAAAAAAAAAAAAAAAACAGGATCCATCAATATGCTGTCTATAAGAGACAAAGATGTAAATTTTTTGAAAATCAAAGCATGGAAAAAATATATTAAGCAAACAGCAACCAAAAAAGAGCAGAAGTGGCAATACTAATCTCAAATAAAATAGACTTGAAAACAAAATCCATCAAAAAAAGACAAAGAAGAACATCATATGGTGATTAAGGGTATGATCGATCATGAAGACATAACCATAATAAACATCTACACAGCCAATGACAGGGCTTCCAAATACATAAAACAAACTCTAACAGCACTGAAAGGAGAAATTGACAGTTCCACAATAATAGTAGGAGACTTCTAACACACCACTCCTGGTAAAGGACAGAACATCTAGAAATAAACTCAACAAAGACATAGAAGACCTAAAGGGCACAATCCGCCAGCTTGACCTCATAGACATATATAGAACACTCCACCATACAGCTGCAAAGTACACATTCTTTTCCAGTGCACATGGAACATTCTCCAGAATAGACCACATTTTAGGCCACAGAGCAATCCTCAAGAAGATCCAAAACGTTGAGATAATACGAAGTATCTTCTCTGACCACAATGCCATCAAGGTAGAAATTAACAACAGGAAAAGCAAGGAGAAAAAACATCAATTACATGGAAACTGAATAACACCCTGCTTACAAACCACTGGGTAATAGAAAAAATCAGAGATAGAATAAAAAAAACCCCTAAATCAAATGAGAATGAGAACACATCATACCCAAACCTTTGGGACACAGCAAAAGCAGTCCTCAGAGAACAATTTATAGCAACAGATGCAGACATCAAAAAAGAAGAAAGGGACAAAATCAAAACATTAGCTACAGAACTCAAATAGAAAGGGAACAGCAAAAAAAAGCCCACAGCCACCAGAAGAAATGAAATAATAAAGATCAGAGCAGAAATAAATGAAGTAGAGAATAGAAAAACAATAGAAAGAATCAACAAAACCACAAAGTTGGTTCTTTGAAAGGATCAACAAAATCGACAAACCACTGGCCAGACTGACAAAAGAAAAACAGGAAAGTATGCAAGTAACCCAATTCAGAAATGAAATGGGGGGATATTACAACAGATCCAACTGAAATAAAAAGCATCATAACAGATTATTATGAAAAACTATACTCCAAAAAATTTGCAAACCTAGAGGAAATGGATAAATTTCTAGAAACACACTACCTGCCCAAACTACCACAAAGTGATGTTGAAAATTTGAACAGACCCATGACAAGAGATTGAAAAGGTAATTAAAAAACTCCCAACAAAAAAAAAATCCTGGCCAGATGGCTTCACTAGAGAATTCTACCAAACATTCAGAGAAGAGCTTATACCAGTACTACTAAAACTATTTAGAACATAGAAAAGGAAGTGATACTTCCCAACTCATTCTATGAAGCCAGCATAACCCTGATACCAAAACCAGGCAAAGACTCCACAAAAAAGAAAATTACAGACCAATATCTCTCATGAATATAGATGCAAAAATTCTCAACAAAATTCTAGCCAATAGAATTCAGCATCATATCAAAAAGGTAATACACCATGACCAAGTAGGATTTATACCAGGTATTCAAGGATAGTTCAACATTAGAAAATCAATCAATGTAATCCACCACATAAATAAAAGGAAAGAAAAGAATCACATGATCATCTCAATTGACGCAGAAAAGGCATTTGACAAAGTCCAACACCCATTCCTGATAAAAACTCTCAATCAAATAGGTATAGAAGGGAAATTTCTCAACATAATAAAGGGCATCTATGCAAAACCAACGGCCGACATCATTCTTAATGGAGAGAGGCTGAAAACATTCCCCTTGAGAACAGGAACAAGACAAAGATGCGCTTTATCTCCACTCCTGTTTAACATTGTGCTGGAAATCCTAGAGTAATAAGGCAAGAAAAAGAAATAAAGGGCATCTAAATTGTTAATGAAGCAGTTAAACTTTCCCTGTTTGTGGATGATACGATACTATGCATAGAAAACTCTAAAGACTCCATGAGAAAACTACTGGAAATAGTAGATTCAGCAGAGTAGCAGGATACAAGATAAACATATAAAAATCAGTTGGATTCCTATACACCAATAAAGAGGGTGATGAAAAGGAAATCAGGAAAACAATACCATTTATAATAGCCCCTAAAAAAATAAAATACTTGGGAATAAATCTAACCAGCGATGTAAAAGACGTATACAAAGAAAACTACAAAACACTGCTGCATGAAACCCAAAGGGATCTACATAAATGGGAAAACATACCATGCTTGTGGATAGGTAGACTCAACATTGTGAAAATGACAGTTCTACCCAAAGCCATTTACAAATACAATGTAATCCTGATCCAAATACCAACAACATTCTTTAAATCGATGGAAAAACAAAGCATTAACTTTATATGGAAAGGGAAGAAGCCCTGGATAAGTAAAGCACTGTTGAAGAAGAATAAAGTACGGGGACTTGCACTGCCTGACCTCAGAACCTACTATACAGCTACGGTAGTCAAAACAGCCTGGTATTGGTACAACAACAGATACATTGCCCAATGGAACAGAATTGAGAACCCAGATGTAAATCCATCCACCTACAGTCACCTGATCTTTAACAAGGCCCAAAGTCCATCACATGGGGAAAAGAATCTTTTTAACAAATGGTGCTGGCAAAACTGGATGTCCATCTGCAAAAAAATGAAACAGGACCCATGTCTCACACCATATACAAAAACTAATTCAAAATGGATCAAAGACCTAAATATAAAGCCCAAACTTTAAAGTTCATAGAAGAAAAAGTAGGATCAACACTAGATGCCCTAATTCACGGCATTTACAGGATATAAAGCATAACCAACAACACACAAACTCCAGAAGATAAGCTAGCTAACTGGGATCTTAGAAGATTAACACTTACGCTCATCAAAAGACTTCACCAAAAGAGTAAAAACAGAACCTACAGAGTGGGAAAAAATTTTTGGACATTACGAGTCTGACAAAGGTCTAATCTCTAAAATCTACAAGAAAATCCAACCCCTGTACAACAATAATACAAATAATCCAATTAAAAAATGGGCAAAGGAAATGAACACACACTTCACTGAAGAAGACATTCAAGCAGCCAACAGACACATGAGGAAATGCTCGCGATCACTAGCCACTAGAGAAATGCAAATTAAAACCACAATGTGATGCCATCTCACCCTGGCATTACTGTCACAAAACCAAAAAAACTGCAAATTAAAAATGTTGGAAAGGCTGCAGGGAGATTGGAACATTTATGCACTGCTGGTGGGAATGCATAATGATACAACCATTTTGGAAAATAATATGGTGCCTCCTTTGAAATCTAATAATAGAAATACCATACGATCCAGCAATCCCACTCCTAGCAATATATCCTAGAGAAGTAAGAGCTGTCACACGAATAGACATATGCACACCCATGTTCACTGCAGCATTGTTCACAATAGCAAAAAGATGGAAACAACCTAGATGCCCATCAACAGATGAATGGATAAACAAACTATGGTCCATACACACAGTGGAGTATTATGCAATGATAAGGAACAATAATGAATCCGTGAAGCATCTCATAACGTGGATGAAACTGGAGGACCATTATGCTGAGTGAAAAAGTCAATCACAAAAGGACAAATATTGTATGAGACCTCTACTGTAAAAACTTATGAAAAAGTTTACACACAAAAAGAAACAATCTTTGTTGGTTACTAGGGATCAGGGGGTGGAACTAAATAGATAATAGATAAGTGATAACTTTGGTGAAGGGTAAGACAGTACGGGGTACTGGGGAAGTCATCACATCTTGTACAAGGAAAGGTCATGGAAGCTCCATAGACACATCCAAACTTCCTGAGGGACTCAGTTGCTGGGCAGAGGGCTGTGGAGACCATGTTCTCGGGAAACATCTAGCTTAATTGGCATAACACAGTTTATAAAGAAAATGTTCTACAGTTTACCTTGGTGAGTAGCGTCTGGAGTCTTAAAAGCCTGTGAGCAGCCATCTAAGATACTCCCCTGGTCTCACCCCTTTGGGAGCAAGGGAGAATGAAGAAAACAAAGTATAAGGAAAAGATTAGTCCAAAGGATTAATGGACTACAACTACCACGGCCTCCACCAGACTGAGTCCAGTACAAGCAGATGGTGCCCGGCTGCCTCCACTGACTGCTTTGACAGGGATCACAACATAGGGTCATGTACAGAGCTGGAGAAAAATGTAGAACAAAATGTAACTCACAAAAAAAAAAAAAAACTTACTGGCCTGAAGGAGACCTGAGAAACTCCGATATTATGGCCCCCGGACACCCTTTTAGCTCAGTAATGAAGTCACTCCCGGGTTCACTGTTCAGCCAAAGATTAGACAGCCCCATAAAACTAAACGAGGCTAATGGGGCACAGCAGTCCAGGGACAAGGACTAGAAGGCAGGAGGAGACACTAAAGCTGGTAATAGGGAACCCAAGTTTGAGAAGGGACAGTGTTGACATGTCATGGTGTTAACCATTGTCATAAAACAATATGTGTATTAACTGTTTAATGAGAAACTATTTGTTCTGTAAACCTTCATCTAAAGTACAATAAAAAAATTTTTAAAAAAGACTTCAGGGGATGTTTTTGGTTTAAGGTTTAAAGAGTATCTTAGGGCAATAGTTTTTGGGGGTTCATCCAACCTTCAGTGCTCCAGGAAGTCTGGAGTCCATGATAATTTAAAATTCTGCTCTGCATTCCTTCCCCCTCCACCGCTTTGATCGGGATTCTTCTATAGAATCTTTGATGAAAATGGTCAGTAATAGTAGCTGGTCACCACCCGGTTTTTCTGGTCTCATGGCAAAGAAGGCGGTTGTGCCCGGAGGCAATTAGCCACACATTCCATATCCTCCTCCTCCTCCTGACTCTCCTTCCTCTGTTGCTCCAGGCAATAGAAACCAATCGTTGTGCCTTGGATGGCCCCTTGCAAGCTTTTAAGACCCCAGGCACTACACAGTGAACTAGGAGCAGAATAGAAGAGCTAAACATGTTATTAGGCCATTTAACTGGATTTTCCCATGAAACGATGACCCTAAACCTCCAAACCAAGGAACCAAATCCCATGAGGTTTTTGGATGTACATAAACAGCCTCAGCAGCTTTTTTTTTGCTGTTGTTATTGTTGTAAATATAAATATATCACTTTGCAAATTCAGCTTTTTACAGGTATACAACTTACTGACAGGAATTACAATAATCTGCTGTGCAACCCTACCCTTAATCAATGTGATATTTATATCACTTTTAATCCTCCTCCTCTCCCTCCCTCCTGACCCACTAATAAACTTTGTTCTCTGTACATTTGCCTTTTCTTGTCTTTTTATATAAGCGGAGGTTATACAGTTTTTATCCTTTTGTGATTGACTTACTTCACTCAGCATAATGTCTTCCAGCTCCATCCATATTGTAGCATGTATCAAGACTTCATTTCTCCTAGTAGCTGAGTAGTATTCCATTGTATGTTTGTACCATATTTGTTCATCCATTCGTCCATTTATGGATATTTAGATTGTTTCCACCTTTTGGCTATTGTGAATAGTGCTACAATGATCATTGGTGTACAAGTCTCTGCTTTCAAGTCTTTTAGGTATATACTTAGAAGTGGTATTGCTGGGTCATATGGTAATTCTATTTTTAGCTTTTTGAGGAACCACCACACTGTTTTCCACAATGGTTATAGTACAGCCACTGCACCATTTTGCATTCCCAACAGCAATGGGTAAGGGTTCCAATTTCCCCACTTCCTCACCAACATTTGTTATTTTGTGTGTGTGTGTGTGTGTGTGTGTGTGTTTAATCTTAGCCATCCTAGTGGGAGTGAAATGGTATCTGGTGGTTTTGATTTGTAGCTCTCTGATGGCTAGTGACCATTTAGCAATTTTTATACAAAGTGTTCTGTAACATTGGTTACAATTTTCAGTGTGTCAGCATTTTCATTATTTCCATTCCGTTTGTTCTGTTTCGATTGATCTAGCTTCCCTTCACCTCTTTGCCTTCTCATCTTTGCTTCTGGGTAAATGTTGATGTTTGATCTCATATAGTTGATTGTTTAAGGAAGCACATTACTCACGTGTGTTATAAACCAATCTATTATTTGGCTGAAAGGTGACCTCCAGAAATAACTTCAGTTCCAAGTTCAAAAGGTATCCTAGGGTGATAGTCTTGGGGGTTCCTCTAGTCTCTATTGGTCCAGTAGGTCTGACGTTTTATAGGAATTTTAATTTTGTTCTACATTTTTCTCCCATTCTATCTGGGACCTTCTATTGTGTTCCTGGTCAGAATGGTCGCTAGTTGTAGCCGGGCACCATCTAGTTCTTCTGGTCTCAGGTTAGAAGAGGACGTGGTTTGTGTGGGCTGTTAGTCTTGTGGACTAGTTTCTTCTTTGAGTCTTTGATTTCCTTCATTCTCTTTTGCTCCATACAAGTAGAGACCAGTAGTTGTATCTCAGATGGCCACTCACAAGCTTTTAAGACCCGAGATGCTACTCACCAAACTAGAATGTAAAACATTATCTTTATGCACTATGTTATGCCAGTTGACTAAGTTGTCCCACAAAACTATGGTCCTAAGCCTTTTAACCTAGAAAAGCAATCCTGGAGTTATTTGGATGTATATAGGAAGTCTCCATAACTGTGCCCCCTGTTGTTTGTTATATATATGGATATATATGCAGCACACACAAACGTGTATACATATTCCTACAGATACATCTATAGGTGCTTGTGCATTTAATTGCATATGTCTTTGTCTTAGTCATCTAGTGCTGCTTTAACAGAAGTACCACCAGTGGATGGCTTTAACAAAGAGAAATTTATTTTCTCACAGTCTGGTAAGCTAGAAGTCCAAATTCAGGGTGTCAGCACCAGGGGAAGGCTTTCTCTCTCTGTCAGCTCTGGAGGAAGGTCCTTGTTGTCAGTCTTGCCTTGGTCTGGGAGCTTCTCTGCGCAGGAACCTCAGGTCCAAAGGACTCGCTGTGCTCCCTGCACTGTTTTCTTGGTGATATGAGGTTCCTCAACTCTCCGCTTGCTTCCCTTTCCTTCTATCTCTTACAAGAGATAAAAGGTGGTATAGGCCACACCGCAGGGAAACTCCCTTTACCTTGGATCAGGGATGTGACCTGAGTAAGGGTGGTATTACAATTCTACTCTAATCCTCTTTAATGTAATATTGTAATCACAAAATGGAGGACAACCACACAACCCTGGGAATCATTGCTTAGCCAAATTGATACATTTTTTGGGGGACACAGTTCAATCCATGACAGCCTTCCTATGCACGTATATACATGCATATCTATCTACTTTATGGCCTTTTTTTGATGAATTTAATTGTATTACAGCATAACCCCTGTCACACTGGATTATTCTGCGGTAGATCTCAGGGTATCAGTTCATACCTCGGGGAATGTATGTAGGCTCTTGGTTATCTCTGATAAACTCCAAATTAATCAGATTTTAATCTGTCACATGTATCTTGGCCCTGATCCACCTATATGTATGAAAGTGTTTGAAATTCCCAAATATGCATCAATATTCATGGATATACATGTCAGTAAAGACTGGAAAGCGAGGTTAACTGAAACTAAAGATGTACAAATGCCATGGACTGTGAAATAGTGGCAGCCTCAGACCATGGTGAAGGTCTGCATAAAAGTTTAGAATTGTGGAAGGCATAGATTTTGAAAAAAAATTAAACACATTTTGTAAATAAATACATAATTAAAAGCTTATATGTTATGGAAAAGGAGATAGGCCCAGCGAAGAGTTTCATCTTTAAAGCTATTAATTTACTCTAATACAAAGGTGAAAATGAAGAGAAGATAGCTGGGTTTTGTAGCAGAAACCATTTAGCTATCTTACCTAAACCTCAAGGGAAAAGAAAAAGACTTAATTGAATTTAGAAATTTTATATAATGTATGCAGAGCAAATAATAATAACAAGTCATGTTAGGAAAAGGGCAGAAATACCTTTACACGAACTATGAATGTGGAGAATATTGATGAACTCTTCAGCAATTCTTTAACACTGGTTTGTTTCTCAGCTACCACTTATAGTGGTGAAAGAGTTGAAAAGACTATAAGGAGAACATGTCAGTGGCATCAACTAAAATGGTGACACAATTGCTCTTTACATAAATTAATATAATTAATCCGCCCAACAACCTTGTGGAGTAGGTACTATTATTAACCCTATTTAACAGATGGGGAAACTGAGGCACAGAGCAGTTAGATCTTCTCCAAGGTAAGATAGGTATTAAGTGGCAGAACCAGGATTTAAATCCAGGAAATCTGGCTGCAGATTTTGCTCTTGATGCCCAGAGTATACAACCCCTCTTATGGTGTGACAGAGTTTTGTTGTTGTTAGTTACCCTCGTGTTGCCTCCGACTCATGGTGTCCTTATGTATAAAGGAACAAAACATTGCTGGGTCCTGCGGCATCCCCATGATCTTTGACATGTTTTCTAGAGATTGGTGATTAAGGTGTGCTTGACCCAAGCCGTGGTCTTTTCAGTCGCCTCATATGCATGTGAAAGCTGGTGTTAGCAAAGACCCAACTTAAAGTTACCATGAAAGCTGAAAAAGTGAAGAATGACTTGAATAGAGGACCAGCTTGCCCTGTGTCAAATAAACATGAAATTTAGTGGTGACTCTAGAATGGCTGAAGTGCCAGCCTCCTGATTAGGTCTGCCTTTAATAATTCAGGGAGAAAAAGTAATTTGGCACAAAAGAAGCAGTGACAAAATAGGGGTATCTGAGAACAGTAAAAATTGAGAAAACGTTTCTATTACCAGACCAACTCCTCCAGATAGAAGGACTGTGATATTACAGCAGAATTACAAGCTGTGTTTAGAGAATTTATATTAGTGTATGTGTCAGTGTGTGTTTAATGAAATACTAGTTGCCTGTGAGCTAAGACTATGATAGGATTGGAAGAATCAATATTAAAAAAAAAATTCTTGTTCTCATAGTAATTCCAAATAATCTTGGATATGTCTAAGGGAAATCAGAATGTGGTCAGTGATCAGAAACAATAGTGGTCTAAATTTGGATGTGGAAGAGGACAGTTGTTATGGATTGAATTGTGTCCCCCTAAAATCCTATCCCCTTGACCTGTAGTTATAACCCCATTTGAGAATGGGTTTTCTTTGTTATGTTAAGAGGCCATATCAGTGTAGGTTGTGTTTTAAGCCAAGCACCTTTGAGACTTAAAAAGAGCAGATTAGGCATTCAGAAGCAAGTAGAGATGGGGGCAGATAGATGCTAGGCCGCAGGAAGATCATCAAGGAGCCAAGGAATAGAAGCTAAAGAGGCAAGGACCTTCCCCCAGAGCCGACGGAGAGAGAAGGCCTTCCCCTAAAGCTGGCATCCTGAATCTGGACTTCTAGGTTCTTCCTAAACTGTGAGAAAATAAATTTCTGTTCATTAAAGCCACCCACTTGTGGTATTTCTGTTGTAGCGGCAGTAGATAACTAAGACAACAATATTAAAAAAATAAGCAGGAAGAGCAGTTTTATGCTTCGCAGAGATGATGCTACTCAAGGGATTAAACCAGGGAGCTAGGCTGGAAGTATTTCCCAGAGGGCTGATATTTTGCGTTGTGACTTGAAGGATGTTGGATGAGCGTTTTCTAAGATATGGAATATTGCATAGTAGGACATCTTGCGGCAGAGACTCAGTGACAGAAAAGAATAAATTCAAGGGATTGCAAGTTTACTTGCAAAATTGACTTGGAGTTGACGTTAATCAGACAGGATACAGAAAACCAGAAAAAAAATCGTAAGTGAGGATGAATCATAACACATGGCTTTTGATCTGCATTTAATTGGGTGCCACCAACCTCTGCATTTGCTTTCATTTTAATTAGTGTTGTGGAAGAACAAGAGAACACATTTTGAGAACAGTGCTATATTAAGAAGAGTGATGCAAAAAGTCAAAATAAGATTCTACTGGAAAATCTGCTAAGGAGTGCCTGGGAGTCGGTGGGAAAGTAAGGGCAAAGCAAGAACCCAAGTACAGCTATGGCAGGAGATACCTGGAAAGCCGTAATCAGTGAAATTGCTGATCTAAAAAAGACCAGTGTGATTCTGTCCAGTACATAGATGCAGAACTCAAATTGTCTCTCCTCTACTCACTTATCAAGCTCACTTCATTGCATTATTCATTCTTCCTCCTGCAGACGTCTTCTTGGATTAATTCAATCAAATTTTTATTTATTACGGACCTACACTGTGAGCTCTCATAGGGCGTTATATAAAAAGTGCAAAGCACAATACCTTCCCTGCTAAGGATACGTTGCTTTAGTGGAAAGAGTATGAACTCCTGGGTCACATATATGAGTTGATATATATGTTCTGAATCTGTTAGCTCTGTGATTATTGACCAGTCAATTTTCCTGAGGCTTTCGTTTCTTAACTGTAGAATGAGACAGACAGTACTGTCCTGGTGAGGATTAGATAAGATAATGTATCTACAGTGTAGCAGATGTTGAATACATGTTAATAAGTTTGCCCATTTAAGGAGAAGGCGTTCAAGTTAGGAAATCAAGGTCAGTACACCTAACGGCATCATGAAATTATGTAACTTAAATTGCCATGATCTAGGCCAGAGGTTTTTAAAAGCATGTTCTGCAGAATCCTAAATCCCCAGGCTGTTTGTTAATAGCTGTTTGGGGAGTGGGGAGAAAGCTTCTAATTTGGGGAAATTCTTAGCTAACCAAAGTTAAAAGAATTTCTCCACTGCAGGACCTACCAGATCTTTTAATATACTAATAACATTGTGAACATTGGGTATGGCATGGAGAATGAAATATGTAGTGTTTCCCAGATCTGTTTGAACAAAGAATTATTGTTTTGGGGACTCATGTTTTATGGGGCACATAGTGAGGAATGAAATATGTTGTGTTTTCCAAATCTATTCGACCATAGAATTATTGTTTTTGGGACTCATGTTTTACAGGTCACATATTAAGAAACGCTGGTGTTTTTTTCAAAATCTTGCTGAAGTTCAGAACAGTGGGAGACCAGTGAGGAAAGATTTTACAAAGGATAGCAGAATTTGAATGGGACCTTTTAGAAATGATTGAGGACTTCTGGAGACAGGAGCCTTGCCCTCATTATCTCTTTTTCCCAATACCCCGTACTTAATAGATATTCAAAAATTATCTGCGGCAAGGATATTTAAGGATCTTAATTTGAATGAATAGAATGAAAACATGGAAGCATTCTGATGGAAGAGGGAGGGCAGGAGAGGAAAGGTTGGGGTAAGAATCTATGTGGCTCATGTGTGGATCAATGGGCCAGGCTAAGTGAGAGGAAGGGGCATTTTAGGAAGTGGGAAGTCGGTGTATGCAAGCAGAGAAAAGCCAGATTGTGTTAGACCATGAAAGTCAGGCAGAAAACTTTGACTAGCAGAAACAGGGCACTATGGTAGCCTTGAGTACGCAAGTAGAATAAAAGGAAATTTTAAAGGTTAACTTTTCAGGGTGATGGAGGAGGGACTCTATGAGAGAAGTCTGGATTCTGGCCGGACCCTGCTGTTGTGTCTAGGTCTAGAGTAATTTGGGCCAGGGTAACCAGTTGCCATTCAGTCAGCTCAAACTCATGGCAATCCCATGTATGTCAGAGTAGAACTGTGCTCCATAGGGTTTTCAATGGCTGATTTTTTGGAAGTAGATCACCAAGCCTTCCTTCCAAGGTGCCTCTGAGTGGACTCAGACTTCCAACCTTTTGGCTAGCAGGGAGCTCCTTAACTGTTTATACCACAAAGGGCCCAAGGTAGTGGCTGTGGAAATAGGACACCAGATGTTTGGAAGAAAAATGGGAATGACTTGGTGACTGGACAAGATGTGAAGGGCTGCAGCAAGTGCAGCAAAAAGGGCAAGAACACCCACCTGGGCACCTGAAAACCTGGGTTCTGATTCTGACACTGTCTTCTAGTTGCGCCAGGATGTTGAGCAATTTGCTGACCTCTCTGCGTCATCTGCCAGTAGTGTGTGGAAATGCTCAAGAACTAGAGGAATATAAAGCATGACAGTCAGTAATCGTGAGAGGAATGGGTGGAAGTTGAAACCTTGGTGTTAATTCTTGGGATCTGCTGACAGGAATAGGATTTGGGGGAAAAGATATGGTTTGGAGATCAGTGAATTTTTTCAACAAAATTCTGTAGCTTCTTCCTTTTGAAATGGCCTCAGATTTGTCCTCCCATGGCCCAACATCACTTTGCATTCTCATCTCAGCATCTTTGTTTTATCAGGTATGGTGCAATGAATTCCTTTACATGGCGTTTTGCCTTGGTTCTTTGGAAAAACAGCTTGGTAGATTTTTCCCCTAAGACCTGAGGAATTACCTTTGCCCTTGTTCTTTGGAGAAGCAACTTGGGGTGAGGGGGTGGGAGGTGAGGATCCCAAGGTGTTTTCTACCGCAAGGGTTTGTTACTTTTGCCCAGGGAATTTCCCTGGTTGATTGACATTTTATGGGTAAACTGTAAACAACTTGATAGTTTGATACTTTTGTCTGGCCCTGGGCCACAGTCTGCCCTGTGATTGGTCTATTTTACTTAACTGGATTGGTCCATATACTAGTCAGAAATGTGGTGTGTAAAACCACCCAATAGGATTGAGCTTCTTGCGGTCCACTGAGGGGATTGGTTGGTTAGTGGTTCTGCTGGGAGGGCCTTGCCTTGCAATTGGCAAGGAGTTGGCTTATATAAGTGGCCAACCCAACAGAGGTTTTTTTGAGAAGTGAGGAGGGAACCTCAAGACCAAAAAGAAACTGGAGTGGAGTGGCTTGGATTTGGGGCTTCTGCGAGGGGAACTTCTTAAAAGAGCTGCTATATGGGTCAAGGGCTATAACACTGAAGACCGTAAGGGGCCCAGAAGGGGCCCAGAGCTAGCTGCGATTCTGGCTATGAGCTGGGCCAGTTAGCAGTGAAGAGGCTGATGGCAAGGAGGCCGAAGGCAGAGAGGCCTGCATGGCCAAGAGGGGTCTTGAATGGCCAAGAGGGGGCCTGTATGGCCAAGAAACATGCACAGTAGAGAGGTTTACATGGCTGAGAGGGCCTGCACTGCACAATTGAGAGAGCTCACATGACTGAGCAGGCTGCTACATTGGCTATGAGCTGGGCCAGTTAGCAGTGGAGAGGCCTGCCGGCAGAGAGCAGCTGTGAGAGCTGTTTTGATTGGACACTGTCTTGCGCTGAAGAAGGGAAGGATGTGCCCCTCACTTTGGGGGAGGCTTCTAGACCTTGCCTGATGTGCTTCCTGGTCCTGATCTCCAGTTGTTCCCGTTACTTCCAAGTTGATCCTAATCCCAAGTCCTAGCCTGTTATGTTACTAATAAACCACATAATTGTGAGTATGGTCTGTGAGTTCTATGTGGCCGTTGCAACGAATGACTGAACACTGCAGAGTAATAGAGAGTGTCATGGGGGAACAACTAGTGTCGTCAGAAATTGTAGAGAAGTGGAAGGTGGAAATATATCTGACCTCTGCATCATAGGAACCAGTTTTGTGCTGACCCTGATTCTTACCCTCATGAATTTAGATAATTCATGACACTGAATCACATCAGGTCTGCCCTTTCTTCTTCCTTCCATTCACCTAGCGTAGTTGCAGATGTTGTACCACAACCCTTGCACAGATGTGAATGCAAATTTTGAGCAGTGTTTAATGTGTGGTGATATCAGATGGAGCTTAGAACCGAAGGGTTGATTTTGACAGTGTGGACAGGATGAAACTTGCCACAATAAGAAGTAAGAGGCTTTGCATCATGGCGAGCTTGCACCAAAGAAGTATTTTGGGTTTGATGGAATGTGCAAGGACTTTGCTTCTTGAGTACTTACAGGGATCACAGCTCAGACGTCAACAGAGATGCTGAAGGGCGAGCGGGTGAATAATGTGGTATCTGTAGATAGAGGCTGTACTTGAGAAATGAGTGGGTTGTGATGTGCTGTAATTATTGCTGACTGATTCCATATTTGAACCCTTTGTCCATCCTTCCTTCCCTCCTTTCCTTCCTTCCTCCCTCCCTTCTTCCTTTCCTTACTCCCTTCACCCCTTCACCCCTTCCTCCCTCCCTTCCTCTCTCTCTCCTTTTCTTCCTCCCTGTGTGATCATGGACAAGTCAGTCAATTTCCCTGAGGCTTTCATTTCTTAACTGTAGAATGAGACAGACAATATATCTACACTGTAGCAGATGTTGAATATATGTTAAAAGTCTTCTCATTAAGGAGAAGGCATTCAAGTTAGGAAGTCAAGGCCAGTGCACCTTAGGGTGTCTCTCCCTCCTTCCCTGCCTCTTTATTTCCTTCCTTCCTTCCTCCTTCCCTCCCTCCCTTTCTTGTTTTTAAACAGATCAGATAAAGTGGAACTTTGTTGTATATGAAAGTATATTGTATATAAAATGTGTTAGAACTATTGATCTTTTCCCATCCATGATTCTTCCTCCAATTTCTCCAGACAGCCTGCATTTTATATCTAGTTAAGTACCAGGAAGCTTTGTCCCCATATAAGCTCCTAAAAACAAAAGAAAAAACCATTGCCATTGAGACAACTCCGACTCATAGTGACCCTAAAGAGTAGAACTGCCCTATAGGGTTTCCAAGGCTGTAATCTTTAGCAGACTGAGACACCTTTCTCCTGTGGAGCGGCTCGTGGATTCAAACCTCCAACCTTTCGGTTAGCAGTCGAGCGCTTAATCACTGTGCCACCAGGGTTCCTTTTGTAAGCTCCTAGAAGGCAAAGATCATTTTTGCCCACTCTCCTCTTTTTTCTTCAGCCAGGCTTGTGAAGGTTTATCGATTTTATTCAAAGAAACAGCTTTCATTTATTGATCCTTTTCCCATTATTATTTGCTATCTCATTATTTTCACCGTTTATCTTAATTAACTACCTTTTCCTAAGTTTCTTTTACATTTCTTAAAATGAGCATTAAGTTTATTTATTTTTATTATTTTCACTTAATAATGAAGGCATTTAATGTTATACACTTCCTGAGACCAGTTTGCACTGTGTCCTTCAGTTTTATGTGAAATATTTTCCATTTCATTGCTTTCAAGAGAGTTGATAATTTTAGTTTTGATTTTCTCTTTGTTTAAGGTTGTCTTGGAATATTTAATTTCCAAGTAGTTGAGATTATCATTATTTATAATTTTATTGGAAGTGATCAGAGAATGCAGCCTGTAAACTCATGCTTTTAAATTGTGTTTAAAATATTTTTTTGAATAATCAGATATACAATCGATGTTTGTAAGTGTTCCATAGGTATTCATGGACAGTTATATATTTTATATATATTATATGCACGCATATCTCTGTCAGGTTTATTGATGGTATTATTCATTTTTTCTTGGTTCTTATTCTATTCTTCTAGAGCTGTTCACTTCTAAACAAATTATAATAAAGTCTACCAATATAATTATATTTTTATCCAGTTTTCCTTGCATTCCTAATAATTTTTTTATTTAACATTTTTTAGTTGCTTCGTTACTTGTTGCAAACAAACGTATCAAGATCATACCTCTTTGTAAACTATGTCTTTTAATGTTAGCAGATAAACTCTGTTTAGTGTTTGTTAACTTTTAATATGACTGTTACCACTCTTGCTTTACATTTGTTTGCATTTGTCTGGTATGTCAGCTTTTTTCTGTTAATACGTTTATTAGAAACCTCATAAAACTCAGTTTTGTTTTTTTAGCCCAATTTGTTAGTCTTTGTCTTTTAATGGGACAAATCAGCCCATTGGCATTTAGTTCAACAACTGATATACGTGATTATCACTAATATATTTTATAAGGAGCCCTGGTGGCACACTGGTTCAGTGCTCGGCTGCTAACCAAAAGGTTGGCTATTTGAATCCACCCAGAGTCTCTGCAGGAGATAAGACCTGGTGATCTGCTCCCATAAAGATTAAAAACCCATTGCCGTTGAGTTGGTTCCGACTCATAGGGACCCTATAGGACAGAGCAGAGCTGCCCCATAAGGTTTCCAAGAAGCAGCTGGTGGATTTGAACTGCCGAACTTTTGGTTAGCAGCCAAACACTTAACCCCTGTGCCACCAGGGCTGAGCTTAGAATTTTGACAAGCTGTATCTGAAGTGAGAGTAGGTACCCCAAATGAAAATGACTATTAGACAATTGGAGGTAGGAGAGGACTAGTGCCCAGGGCAAAAAGCAAGACTGCCAGACAGATATTGGAGTTATCAACACCATAGCAAAAGTAGGAAAAAAAAAAAGTGGTAATTTCAAAAAACGACAACAACAGAGCCAAAGACCAAGGGCTCAGCGTTAAGAAATTACCACAGTTGCGTTCCGTTGTTTCATTCAAAAATCCAAGCACCGTTATTCTTTTGGTTACACTTGTAGTATGTTCTTGACTTAATTAAATTTATCCTTAAAAAAAAAATACAAAAACATTTTTCAGCTTTCTTGGACCAGAACTTCGGGTTGCAGATACTTATTGAGAGCTTGCTGTGTTCCCCCAGCCTTGCAGTTAGTCTTACCTGCATCATAGTAGTCTGTTTGTCCTGGGGTTATGAGGGCTGTGTCCTGGATTGTAATATGTTAACACTGCTCTCGTTGTCAACAGGCACCATGCAGCCTGAAGCTAAATAGCTGCTGCTCCTCTCCTGCTGCTGTTACGCTGATATCTAATATCCTGGTCTGGACCCTCCCAGACTCCAGTACCATATGTTGACTTGGTATATCTGGGAGAATCTGCAAAAGGCCTGTCTTAACCCTTTGTATTCCAATATGTATTTTCGGGTTAGTCTACTAAATAACTCCTTTCTGCTGGTTTAGTGTAGTTAGGATTTTGGTATCCCCAATTATGAGCAGTTTTACTAACTAGGAGCAACAATGTCTTATGGTTAAGTGCATGGGCTTGGGGTTCAAATCTTGGGCCTGCCTGATCCAGACTCCAGCACTTAGTAGCCATGAAACCTTGATCAAAGTACCTAAACCCTCTGAGACTCACTTTCTCCATCTGTAAAACGGGGATGATAATCATTCTTACATCACATTGTTGTTTTAAGCCTTAAATAAGTATTGGTTATTTTAATTTTAAAAGTGTTTATTTTTCTGCTAAAAAAACTATTCCTACATGACAGTGGTTGGTTAAGTGCTCAGCTGCTAACTGAAAGGTTGGCAGTTTGAATCCACCAGTGACTCCACTGGAGAAAGATGTGGCAGTCTGCTTTTGGTAAAGATTTACAGCTTTGGAAGCCCTATGGGGCAGTTCTCCTCTGTCCTACAGGGGCTCTATGAGTTGGAATTGACTCGACGGCAATGGGAACAGGTTTTTAACTTATATTTTTTAAGCAAGAAAATTTAGGCCATAAATAGTCAAATCCAACCTCTTTCAGCAATTGTTTATATTCTTATATTTTCATGGACTTTTTCAGTAATCAATTTTTTTTTTTTTTAAATTGTACTTTAGGTGAAGGTTTACTGAGCAAATAAGTTTCTCATTGAACAGTTAATACACATTGTTTTGTGACATTGGTTGCCCACCCTATGACACGTCAACACTCTCCCCTTGACCTTGGGCTCCTTATTGCCAGCTTTCCTGTTCCCTCCTGCCTTCTCGTCCTTGCCCCTGGGCTGGTATACCCATTTAGTCTCATTTTGTTTTATGGGCCTGTCTAATCCTTGGCTGAAAGGTGAACCTCAGGAGTGACTTCATTACTGAGCTAAAAGGGTGTCCGGGGGCCATTTTGGGGTTTCTCCAGTCTCTGTCAGACCAGCAAGTCTAGTTTGTTTTTGTGAGTTAGAAGTTCTTCTACATTTTTCTCCAGCTCTGTCAGGGACCCTCTATTATGATATCTATCAGAGCAGTCAGTAGGGGTAGCTGGGCACCATCTAGTTGTGCTGGACTCAGTCTGATGGATACTGTGGTAGTTGTGGTCCATTAGTCCTCAGTGATCAATTTTTTAGCCTCTGTTATAAAATAGGTTTGTTGAAACAAATTCAAGAGAAAGAATCCTATTTGCTATCCAAGTCAATCACAGGAATGTGATGGTGTTGCTAAATTGAAAAACAAAAGACCTTTGTTTTTAAAAACAGTTTATCAAGCTCCAGTTTGTTTAGTGTGGTGCTGTGTTGCTATCTGGGAAATCATGACGCTTTTAAAGTTTAGTCGGCTTGATGTTTTTCTCATTGGGGGATGGTAGAAAAATTGTAACTGGACTGGTCACCTCTAATCAAGCCTTGGCATTTCAGTTTGACCCTCACATTTGTGGTCCTTGTTGCTGAGGTTGTTGTTGCCGAAAACTTTCCCTTCTCCCAGTATTTTACGTTTCCTACATCATCATAAGGAGCCCTGGTGGTATACGGGTTAATCGCTTGGCTGCTAACCAAAAGGTTGGTGGTTCAAACCCACCCAGCAGTTCCTGGGGAGAAAGAACTGGTGATCTGCTTCCGTAAAGATTACAGCCTAGTAAACCCTATGGGGCAGTTCTACTCTGTCACGTGCGGTCGTTATGAGTCAGAATCGACTCCATGGCGTGTAACAACAACACATCATCATAATGATGTCATCGGTGGTCCCAAATTCTTCAGTCCCTGTTTGCTTCTGCTTGCCTGCTGATTAATGGGTTAATCTGGTTGCTTTCTTATTGGAGCACTGTGTTACTATCTCTATTTGCCTTGCTTTCAGATTCTGACTCTTCTTACTTTCTCTTTTCCAAGCTTGAGTTCAGTAAGTAAAAGCTGAGATTTTGTAATAGCCTCAGTAATCCAAAGGGAAGATTCGGCATAATTTATAACCACTCTGAGTGCTGAATCAACTGTCACCTTCTCCTCTCTCTCATGGAATTTGAAGACTAAATGTAATTGAATAGTGCCTCCACCCCTGTTTGGATTTCACTGAATAAAGCCCAGGGATGGTTAGCTCTTGTTTTTGTTTGTTTCATGTAGTGTTTGTGCCCCACTGGGTAAAGCACAAGCCTGGGCTTCATCTGGATGTGTTTTCACCTTACAGAGGTGGTAACTGAATCTCTGACAACACTCTTGCTTCCAAGGAGTGTTCCAACTGTGGCGGCTATGTTAAACCAGGGTAGTTCTCAGTTCCCTTTGAAGGTAATGTCCCATGTTTTGACTGTGAACTAGGGCAATGCAAAACTCTCAGAATAGTTAGAAGAGGCATTCCAAGCATTTCCAATTGCTTGCATGAAAAGAGCCCTTTGGAATTCTTGAGGATTGTGCCCTTACGGATGATTGCTCTCTGCAAAGACCAGGGAGGGCTCATTAAGGTGTTGCCAGTTGCTGTTGACGCCAACTCATGGTGATCCCATGTGTGTCAGAGTAGAACTGAGCTCCATAAGGTTTCTAGTGGCTGATTTTTCAGAAGTAGATCACCAGGCCTTTCTTTCAAGGCACCTCTGGATGGCCTCAGACCTCTAACCTTTCGGTTAGCAGCCGAGCACACCACCAAGGGACTCCCAGTAAGGTATAGGGGTTAATATTTGCTCTTTGACTTTTGAGAGAAGATAACTGCTGAGCCTGTTGCTGTTTGCGGCAGGATCTGTGGCAAGTTAAAGCAGGCTGCTCTTTCAGCTACTGTTGTTTCCAAGACGGTGTGCAGTGTTGTATCGGAATCTGCTTCAGGCTGCCTTAAAGTGTTTCTCAGCTCATTCTGTATGTTTAACTTCCTCCTGCTCCTGGCTCAGTTCCACCTAAGAACTCTGTGCTGTGGCATTTGACAACCAGTTGATAACATTATTATAAACTCCCATGGGTACTGAGTAAGTATTCAAACCTTGCTTGGTGCCTTGGGCTAGCAGCCTTGCACGTGGGAATGTGAGATGTGTCTGTAGTGAATATAGGGATGAGAAGAAAAATTGCTCTGAGCCCAGAGTTACCATGTGGGTTTGTGCACACATTTGGCAGAAATTTGTCCGAAGTTTTTTCTAAACAGTCAGGATTCCATAAAATTTGGAATAGAAAACAGAAATAAATGAATGAATCTCCCACCCTATTGACCATTCCCCAAAAGCCAAGAACATAGACTTTTATGTTATTCTGGTAACTAAAGTAAACTAACTAGGACAGACGTACAGAAAATGTGGTATGTTAGGAAAGAGTTAAAAAGTTCTCCACACATACTCCAACAGCCTCCGCAACCACCTAGAACCAGAGAAAATGCACACATACACACACGTGCACATACACACACAGTCACTCCTGTGGGGAACCTGTTTTGCAAGTTTTGCCAGTAAAAAGTAGGAAGTGGATTGCTGGAGCACTGAGTGGAAAAGCCTTAGAAGTATCAACTGAAGGTTTTTTAAAACCTAAGTTTTTATTACTTTATCCTGCAGAGAGCAGCACATGTGCCACTGTAGGCTTTTCTTTACCCGATTAAGCGCATTGTTAGACAGGGAGGGGCAGATTAATGAATGCCTATAATTTTGATCATTGTTTTCTGCAAAACAGCTCAGGCTTTGAAAAATGAAGCCATCATTCTTGGCTAAGTTCCTGCAAACCACACAAATTACACTGTGCAGAGAGATCCAAAGCCCCTAAAAAGGTTTCATTAATGAACTATTTCAGGTGGTTGTTTAACTCTTCTCCTAACAGGTAATGTAGGCATGTAGGCAGGTGGGGTTAGAGTTTCCATAGAGATTTATGATGTCATGCTTGAAAGAGCATGTCGAGACAGCCAATTTAACAAGTAGCTACTCAAAAAATCCTATAGGCTAGAAGTAGGTTTTATGCAAATGACAAGAGTTTCACTAGGAAAAACTGCAAAAGAAAACAGCGGAGACATGGAGCGGGGTTTACCTGACAGCTCCGAAGGATGACCAGGGAGACCATTAGAGACAAAAATTTCCTGAGGACGAATTAAATTTTCTACTTTAGTTGCTGCCTCACCTGTGGAGCCCCTGGTACAGGTAAATATGCCTTTTTTTTTCCTTCCACATTATTGCAAAAAATTATTTGGAAACATTGGAGGTCTGCTTCACTCCTTTGTTCTCTTGGCAGGAAGAACTGAATCAATAAGCTTTCCCACATCGAATGTTCGAGCTTTGGGGCTGTTTTTTTTGAGAGCTTTTTTATTGAATGAACTGAGATTTTTCAGTAGACCTGAAAAAACAAGTGAGGCATTATGCTGATTGTGCCTGTGAATAATGCTAAAACAATGTCATAGGTAAGGATTAGAAAGATGATTTAAGAATTGAGTTACTATATGTATTTGTGGATTATTCCCAGATGTCTTTTTTTTTTTTTAAAACTTTTAAAACAGACCTTGAAATCGGGACTACATGCATTTCTGCATTTTCAAGTTGTAAAATGACAAAAATAAGATCTGTGGAATATTACAGAAACCAGTATTTGAATCAGGTTTATGAACACTATACTTTTTTTTTTTTTTAATATGCCTGTATGCTTTTCTCACAGAAGCATTTAACGAAATTAAGGGGAAAAAGTCCTGTTTCTGGACTTCAGGGAAGTAGGACTTCTAAATTCCAAGAAGACACATAAAGACTTCTCGGGGAAGAGGGATATTGGTGATAAAAGGTAGTTTTACAAAACGTGCTTTAAAAAGGAAACCTTGCTTGGTGGTAAAGGGTTGTCTATGTACATCAGTCACTGTTGTTATGTGGCTTCCAGTCAATTCCGACTCATGGGGAGCGCATGCAACAGGGTAAAACTGCTCCTTTATAAGAGCAGATAACCAGGTCTTTCTCCCCCAGAGTGGCTGGGTGGGCTCAAACTACCAACCTTTCTGTTTGCAGCCAAGCACTTAACCATTCACCACCAGGGCTCCTTCATCAGTCACTAGCGAGACTAAGTAAACAGTCTTGCCAGCTAGAGGGATGTGATAAAAATCACTAAACGTAGCTGGAGATCAGTGAAGTTCATTTGAAGGAGTTAGTTCAGGGACGTGAGGGTGCAGTTTGAATAGCCAGACACAGAGTTCAGAATAATTTAAAGACCCCATGAAATGGGAATTGCGACTCTGGAAACAAAACCTACTTTGGAGTAAGTGGAGCAGGCATCAGAATGTTTCAAAACTGCCTAATGTGTGAGAAACTCCTAAAATTTTGCCAGAAGATAATGTGGAGTAGCACCGTAACTAATATTCATATTAGATTATTGTGCTGCCGGGTTACTGCGAAATAGTTAAGCCACAAAGAACTTTTCTTGCCTCTAACATCAGAATGCCTAGGTTTTGATTCCTGGCTTCACCACTTACTAACTGTGTAAGTTGGGGAAAGTAAATCCACATCTTTAAGCCTCAGTTTTCTCCTCCATAAAATGGGGGTGATAATTGCAGTGCATGTGAGTTAAATGAGAAAATTTAAGTAGCACAGTTCTTAGCATTAGTGCTCCATCTGTTAGTGATTGTTTTTGTTTACTGTTTATTTGACACTGGACTGTTTATAAAGTGTTTTCATGTCCTTTACTTCATCTCATTGGTACGACGACCTAGTAAGGTGTCATGGATTGAACTGTGTCCCCCCAAAAATATGTGTCAACTTGGTTAGGCGGTGATTCCCAGTATTGTGTGGTTGCCCTCCATTTTGTGATTGTAATTTTATGTTAAAGAGGATTAGGGTGGGATTGTAACACCCTTACTAAGATCACATCCCTGCTCCAATGTAAAAGGAGTTTCCCTGGGGTGTGGCCTGCACCATCTTTTATCTTAGAAGAGATAAAATGAAAGGGAAGCAAGCAGAGTGTTGGGGACCTCATACCACCAAGAAAGCAGTGCCGGGAGCAGAGCACGTCCTTTGGGCCAGGGGTCGCTGCGCAGAGAAGCTCCTAGTCTGGGGGAAGATTGATGAGAAGGCCAACAGAGAGAGAAAGCCTTCGCCTGGAGCTGATGCCCTGAATTTGGGCTTTTAGCCTACTTCACTGTGAGGAAATAAACTTCTCTTTGTTAAAGCCATCCACTTGTGGTATTTCTGTTATAGCAGCACTAGATGAATAAGACATAAGGCTAGCAGAGTCTTCTTTTTTCTTTAATTTTATTATGCTTTAGATGAAAGTTTACAACACAAATTAGTTTCTCCTTCAAAAATTTATACACAAATTGTTTTGTGACATTGGTTGCATAGCAGAGTCTTTTTATTCCCACTTTAAGGACAAAGGAACTGGCTCAGAGAGACACTTGAGAAGACAACATAGTAAACTGTCCTACATTTTCTACAATCTTTTTTCTCATTTTAAGGGCATAAAAAAAATTAATGGGTTACTGATGTAACTTCTGACAGCAACAATTATTTATATAAATTAATTAAAATGCAAAATATTAAGTGTGTCAAAGGAGCTAGGATATTCTGTTTCTATATTAATTATGTTTGTAATGGAGTCCCCGGTTGGTGCAGTTAACATGCTCGGCTGCTAACCAAAAATCTGGTGATTGGAGTCTACCGAGAGGCATCTTGGAAGAAAGGCCTGGTGATCTACTTCCAAAGAAATCAGCCATTGAAAACCCTATGGAGCACAGTCCTACTCTGACACACGAGGTTGCCATGAGTTAGAGTTGACTCCACGGCAACTGATTATGACACTTTTTTCTAGATAGGCTATAGATGTGATAATAATTTACTTTTTATCTGATTGGACCCCAAGCCACTTCACAGACTTAACATTTTAAATCTTACTTGCCTCAGATTTTTCTTGGCTCCACAGGAAGATTCAGGTTTTGATGTCACAGGTATTCCTGAGCAGAAAACCAAGTCACCAAGGGTTTGTGGGAATTGTTACAGGACAAGGAAGGAGCTAGGAGTTGGAGGCACTGTCTTTTACTCCTTTTGTGTTCTAGACGTTGGCATCTCTCTCCCTGGTCTCCATCCCAGACAGAAAACACAGCCTGTAATTATATTCTCCATCCATTGTATGTAAGAGACAAATATGTTTTTCATTGTGTTATTTTTAGCCGCAGTGTTCCTAGCCAGGAGAAAACACTGTTAGTTCTAGGTTTTTCCTAATGATTTTCCAAATTTTTCTGATATTTCCATGTCAGACTATTCAGAATTTTCAGGTTCCACACTCCTGGAAGAAGGCTCTTAGTGGAAGTGCTGGGTAGGCTTGTCACGTGGGATTCCGAAGGCATTTTGACCCTGAGCTGCTCAGGCAAAGTCAGTCAGTCTCTGAAACATCAGTGGTCACATGAATGGCATTAAGCTGCATGGCGGAACTCTCATTCTTACCATTGCATAGTGACACTAGGAATAGCTCTGGTTATCTCAAGGGCAGATTGGTGAGTCGTAAAGCAAATATGAATTTATTTCATTCAAAGTTTCAATCCAAATATAAACCATAAAGCTGTAGTTTTTAAGACAGGAAAAAGAGTCATGAAATCTAACAGTAGTAGGGCATGAGAATTCCAAATGGTTGTGGAATCTCTAATGAATATTCTTATACATTTTTTTACCCACAGACTGTTTTAGAAGTCCATTAAAGCTTTGCATTACACCTAATTGTTGTACAGTACAGAGATTATGTGTTGATTAATAAATAGTGATTGCATCTAGCAGTGTGCTTTGCACTTAAAAAAGCAAACCAAACCCGTTTTGGTCGAGTTGATTCTGACTCATAGCAGCCCTATAGGACAGAGTAGAACTGCCCCATAGAGTTTCCAAGGAGCAGCTGGTGGATTCAAACAGCTGACCTTTTGGTTAGCAGCTGAGCTCTTAACCACTGTGCCACTAGGGCTCCACTTTGCACCTAGCAGGGTTTAATAAAGGTTTATTGGTTCAGAGCCATTGTGTGCAGTGACTGAAGAGCCAGACTGACTGGACTGGAATTGTGATCCCATTACTTACTAGTAGCCCAGGTTCTCCATTGAAGAAAACAAGTAGGTGAGCTCATATCAAAATAAAGTGTAGCATCTGAATTTGAAAAGCCTCTTAATAACGGAATTATTGTTCTTTATATATTATTTTACTCTCTTTTTAAAACATTTTGGAATTTCCTTGAAAATTATTTCTTCAGAAAGAAAGGCACAGGAATCCCCCAGCCTAGGAAATTGAACTAGAACTTCCTCCCAGGCAGGCTGATGGGGAGGTAGCAAGCTGGAGTTTTCCTGAGCAGGAGGGAAGCAATTTCTAGGTGTTTACAGCTCAGGCTCTTTTTATTGTTATTCATCAATTTAACTTGATCAGAAGCCCTCCTGTTTTAAAGCTGAAAGGGAGTAGTTTTCAAAAATCTATTTATTTCAAAACAAGTCATCTTGGAAAATGGTGTCATCCCAGAGGATTTTGCTTTTCTCTTCAGTTCTGTGGCTGCTGAAGAGATGAACAAGTGGAATGGGAAAAGCGCTTTCATTCACAGACCATTAGGCTTCCCTCTAGATTTCCTTTCCTCAACCTTTTCTTTATAAAGTAAGCACGGAATTTACTGGAAGCTGGAAGTCCTCAGGAAACTCAGGTTTGGGATCTGTTTTTATTGTGAATTGTAAAGCTCTGTGGCAGGGCTCTGCTTGTGGATTTGGGTCATTTCATATTTCAGGGTAGAATTTCATTGTAAGCAGTCCTAATATCGACCGACCGTCTTCTCACAAACTTCCCTGCTTTTGCATTTACTGTGTAACTGCTGATGAGAGAAAATATAGGGGAAAAGAGTTTTATTTTTCTTTTTTATGGAGTCATCGTATGAAGGTAGAGAAAGCTTCTGAGATTACTAAATATGCTATCCCCTGTAAAACCAAAAGGATTTTTGTGTGTTTAGTAAGTGCAGGCAAATCCCTAGAAAACAAGTCCTTGATTGGTGATGAAAATTGTGCGGCATCTGGGCCATCAGGGTCCATGGGACGTTGGGCTGAAGTGAAAAAATGTTAGGAAGGTCACTCTGAGATGGGGAAGGATCAGGGGCAAAGGAGGGAGACTGGGGTGAGCTTTATGCTAATAACAGAAAGCTCTGCTCCATTTGTTTCCAGATAACAAACTTAACATGCAGCAGAAAGAATTTGGAACTACTGAGTTGTATGAGTAAGGAACCCTGGTGGTGCAGTGGTTAAGCGCTCGGCTGCCAACCGAAAGGTCGGTGGTTGGAACCCGCCAGCACTCCTTGGGAGAAAGATGTGGCAGTCTACTTTCTTAAAGATTACAGCCTTGGAAACCCTATGGGACAGTTCTCCTCTGTCCTACAGGGTCACTATGAGTCGTAATTGACTTGACAGCAATGGGGTTTTTGGTTAGTTGTATGAATTACAAGAGCAAATGCACAGTATTATACACTTTGAAAAATCCTTCTCTAGAGATTTTGCAGAAGGGTTGTTGTTGTGTGCCCTTGAGTTGATTCCAACTCATAACGAACCTATAGGACAGAGTAGAGCTGCCTCATAGGGTTTTCTAGGCTGTAATCTTTATTGGAGCAGATCATTAGGTCTTTTCTCTCACAGAGTGGCTGGTAGGTTTGAACTGCCAACCTTTAGGTTAGCAGCCAACTGCTTACTATTGTGACACCAGGACTCCTTTGACAGAAGGGAATGTACAACTAGTTTTATATGATGACACAAGTACAGTCATTGGTATGTGATAGCTTTTGTGGCCTCTTAAGCCCTAGGATGCTATGTTGTTAGCTGCATTCGAGTCGGCCCCCGACTCATGGCAGCCCCAAGCACAATGGAACAAAACGCTGCCCAGTCCTATACCATTCCCATGATTGGTTTTGGATCAGACTGTTCTGATCCATAGGGTATTCACTGGCTGATTTTCAGAAATAGATCATCAGGCCTTTCTTCCTAGTCCATCTTAGTCTGGAACCTCTGATGAAACATCTTCAGCATCATAGCAACTCATAAGCCTCCACTGACAGACAAGTGGTGGCTGTATATGAGGTACATTGTCTGGGAATCAAACCCTAGTCTCCAGCATGGAAGGGGAGAATTCTACCACTGAACCACCACTGCCCTCCTTAGAATTCTGTATTGTGATTTCATTTCACACCTCCTGTTTGCCATTGCATAATACTTTCAACTTCCACTCTGTTCCATTTGCTCATGATTAAGCAACAGGAGTGATAAGTGATAACAGAGTTATAAGGCTGTTTCCCACCATCAGTTTTACTGTTGAGTCGATTCTGACTCATAGCGACCCTATTCGACAGAGTAGAACTGCCTATAGTGTTTCCTAGGCTGTAATCTTTACTGTAGTAGATTGCCACATCTTTCTCCTGCTGGGAGCCACTGGGTAGGTTGGACTGCTGAACTTTCAGTTAGCAGCTGAGGGCTTAACCATTGCGCCACCAGGGCTTCTTATCAGTTTTACTAGGGTTAGTAAATGCAGGTGATCATCACGTTGGCCTCCATAAAACTGGCAGTGGGGCTGTCCTCAGAGCTGCTGGGGCTCCTACCTGGCTGTTTGCTCTGCCATGTGCTCTGCTCAGATCCACAAGACCTCCTCAGTGAGATGTTTGTATTGGTCTGTACTTGAGCACTGTAAACTTTTTGCAAAAGACTTTCTTTGGCCATGCTGCTTGCCACTCAGAAGCAAAGCTGACTGAAAAGAAAGGGCAGAAATGCTGCTTTACCTGTTTTTTTTTTTTTTTTTTTTTTTTTTCAGAAAGTCTCAGAGAACAGAGATTTGGATGGACCCTTGGTCATTTTCAATCTCTAACACTAAGAATGTTTGAAAACCCCTCTCAGAATGTCCCATGGATGTCATTGTGTTTTCATGGTAGTCATTAGTAAGGTAAACAGGCCCCAGCCATCATTCCGCATGCTTTTCCAGAGGACAATTTCTCTTTTAATTGTCTGAATTTTGCACAAGGGAACATTGCATGGTTTCCCTTCAGCAGATAGTTTAACTATAATTTTACTTAAATGCTTTTTCTGGCTAACTTTTAAGATAACAGAAGAAAAGCAGCTCTAGCAGTTGTCTCATAAAAGATGATTTTCAGTTTCTTTGTGGAGAGAGGGAGAGGGAAAGAGAGTGTGTTTATGATGCTGAGAATAACACAAACCCTGATTCAAAAGTATCTTCAGAGCAAGTTTAATAGTGCCCCTATACTTTATTACCTTGACCCCTTTTAATCTCCCTTTAGATAGCTTCTTCCCCTCTCCTCCACCCCCCCATTGTGAACAATGGAGCCCTGGTGGCACAGTGGTTAAGAGCTTGGCTGCCAACCAAGAAGTCGCCAGTTGTAATCCACCAGCTGCTCCTTGGATACCCTATGGGGCAGTTCTACTCTGTCCTATAGCGTAGCTATGAGTCGGAATCGACTTGACAGCAATGGGTTTGGTTTTTTGGTTTTATTTTGAACAGTATTGTAATGACCATCCTTGTATCTGTGCACATATTAGTATAACAGAAGGACAACTTCCTACATGTCAAACTGGATTGCTAGTGTTAAAAAGTATTGCCGAGGACAATGCTAGGAGCCCTAATACGTGGCATAAACAGAATACGAACCATAAGTAACAATGCACAAGCACCAGAAGAAAGACTAGATGACTGGTAGCTCCTAAAAATCAAACATTATGCCCATGAAAAGACTTCACCAAAAGAATCAAAAGACAACCTACAGACTGGGAAAAAATCTTTGGCTATGACAAATCTGACCAGCATCTAATCTCTAAAATCTACAAGATACTGCAAAACCTCAACAACAAAAAGACAAATAACCCAATTAAAAAATAGGCAAAGGATATGGACAGGCACTTCACCAAAGAAGATATTCAGGCAGCTAACAGACATGTGAAGAAATGCTCATGATCATTAGCCATTAGAGAAATGCAGATCGAAACTACAATGAGATATCATCTCACCCAAAAGGCTAGCATTAATCCAAAAAACACAAAAAAATAAGTGCTGGAGAGGTTGTGGAGAGACTGGAACGCTTATACATTGTTGGTTGGAATGTAAAATGGTAAACCACTTTGGAAATCGATTTGGTGCTTCCTTAAAAAGCTAGAAATAGAAGTACCATACGATCCAGCTATCCCGCTCCTTGGAATATATCCTAGAGAAATAAGAGCTGTCACACGAATAGATATATGCACACCCATGTTCATTGCAGCACTGTTCACAATAGCAAAAAGATGGAAACAACTGAGGTACCCATCAACGGACGAATGGATAAACAAATTGTGGTATAACCACGCAATGGAATACTACACAATGATAAAGAACAACGATGAAGCTGTGAAACATTTTATAACATGGAGGAAGCTGGAGCTCATGATGCTGAGTGAACTTAGTCACCAAAGGACAAATATTGTATAAGACCACTATCATAAGAACTCAAGAAAAGGTTTAAACACAAAAGAAAACATTCTTTGATGGTTACGAGGGTGGGAGGGAGGAGGAGGGTTATTTACTAACTAGATAGTAGATAAGAATTATCTTAAGTGAAGGGAGGGACAGCACACACTACAGGGGAAGTCAGCACAACTGGACTAAATCAAAGCTAAGAAGTTTCCTGAATACAGTCAAACACTTTGAGGGACAGAGTAGCAGGGGTAGGGGTCTGGGGACAATGCTTTCAGGGGATATCTAGGTCAATTGGCATAACAAAGCTTATTAAGAAAATGTTCTGCATCCTACTTTGGTGAGTG
>NW_004444011.1:3824938-3842569 GCF_000243295.1 Trichechus manatus latirostris | reverse complement strand
TGATACTTGTGAGGAGTGTGCCTCTTAGCTCAAGTAGATACAGGAGACTAAATGGGCAGCTTCTGTCTGGAGGTGAGATGGGAAGGCAGGGAGGGTTAGGAGCTGGTTGAATGCACGTGAAGAATCGGGTGGAAAGAAGGGCTGTGCTGTCACAGTATGGGGAGAGCAATTAGAGTCACATAACAACGTATGTATAAATTTTTGTATGGGAAAAATTAAAAAAAAAAATATTGCCCAATTTTCTCTCAGAAAGAATCACCAGTTTATTCTTTCAGTATGAATGCTTGAGAGTATGTTATGATACACCCAGATAATGCAATTCACTGTGGTCATTACAATAAATGAAATAGACCCTTTGGATCGATATGCACATATAGCCAAGATATGTTAGGTGGACAGTACAAGTTACAGAGTAGTATAATCAGAGTGTGAGCCCATGTATTTATTTTTTAAATATTTTATGGTGTTTCAGGTGAAAGTTTACACAGCAAATTAAGTTCCAATTTTGTAATTTTTGTACAAGTTGTTCCACATCATTGGGTACAATTTTCACAACATGTCAGTATTCTCATTATTTCCATTGATCTAGCTTCCCTTCCTCTCCTTGCCATCTCATCTCTGCTTTCGGGTAAATATTGGCAGTTTGCTCTCATATAATTGATTGTTTAAGGGAGCACATCACTCATGGGTCCATTTATTTTTTAAAAATGGGTAGATCCTATTTGTGTGAAAAAAGCATATACATTTTCTGTGTACTTATATATACATTATAATTTTCTAGAATGATAACATGCCCAAGAAACTAGAAAGAAGGACTAGGGGTCTAGTGAAGACAGAAGCTTTTATTTTCAATTTCGGGACTTCTCTACTGTTTATATTTTATCATATGCATACATTATTTTTAAATTTGTTTTAAAAATGTTAAATTTAAAAAGATAACAGTTGCTCTGGAGTGTAGCCTGTCTCCTTTACAGTGAGGCGCTGGTCAGCCAGTAGTTTCCAGGTAGGTTTAAAAGCAAAGTTCTCTACCCCACACCCCAGCACAGGAGCATATTTGTGCTATTGTGCAGTCCTCTCTTGAAGGAGGAAGTGATTCTCTTTTCGCCTTCTCCTTTATAGGAAGAGTGACTTTTGATGGCAGTAATATTCTCATTCCCAGCAGAATCTTCCCTAAACTAGTTCGTTCCAGGCAGGATCCCATATTTCTAAAGAAATGCTGTTTTGGGTTCTGAGGGTCAGGTGTGTTTAGTTTAAATGTTTTTAAGCTGCCTGAACTTTTCAACAAAGGCAAAGCATGTTCTGTCCCATTGTTCAAAACACAAACTTCAAATTCACATGAAAGTACTCTAGAACTAAATCCCACCCATTACCAGCTTGCTGACAATCAGTTTTGGAAAAGGGCTACTTAGATTTTTATATGAGGTCTGTAACTGTGTAACTATGGTTCCATTTCCTAAATGAAAAACTGTTTTAATATGCAGAATATTTAGATTTGAAAAGAATACAAGACCTTTATATTTGCAGAAAAGCCAGAAAGACCAGTCATGAACTGAAGGCACACTGTCAGAAGATGCCTTTTGAAAGAAAAGAAACAGCATTTCTTGTACTTTGCAACCACTGAGGAAAGCTTTAGACATGATTTTAAACTGGAACTCCTTTTTCATTCATACCCACTGAATGCATTAAAACCACAAGTGTGGTGGCTTTGATTTATAAATTCCTTTAGCACAAGTCAGTCCATATCTTCATTGTAATTAGACTTTTCTTCCTTTCACCTTCTCAAAAGCTACTTTGAGAACTTCACATTTTCATATTTATGTGTGTGTGTGTATATATATATTGGTAAAACAGGCCAGTTCTGCAGCTGATGGCAAATATTTGCGAAAGAAAACGAATGTAAAAGAAATGCCCCTTAAATGTGGTATTTTGTGAATAAACATATGCCTGACATTAGTTGGTTAACCTACAAAATAATGAGAAACAACTGGTTAGAGGAAAAAGGGTAGAATCATGGCTGAGATGTGCAAAACAAGAGAAAACTATAAAACAGTTCCATTAAAGAGAATATAATTACTGTAGCCTCAGGGTGATGGTAGGTCACTTTCAAGCATAATTGAAGTTTTTCTATGTCATTAGAAAAATGTACCAAATTTCCTACATCATAGAGTAAGTATAATATTTTCTCCCTCCAAATATTAAATACAGCTGGCTTTTATAGACATCTACATCCTACGTCAAGTGCCTTTATACGTACCAATGCAATACAATAAAATTTAAAAAAAAATTCCTATATGAGTTTTAGACTAGTGCAAATACGTAACTAGAATTCCCACAACAATTTATTACTCACTGTGTGCCAGGAACTTTCACACAAATTATTTCATACATTCCTCTAAAAAACCTTGTGAAACGGGGTCCATAAAAAATAAGTAAATCAAACCTCAGACGACTCTAGAGACTTGATTCTTTAGGCAACAAATCGAGATCTGAACCCGGCAATTATGACTTCGGAGCCCTGATGGCACAACAGTTAAGCTCTTGGCTGCCAACCAAAAGGTTGGTGGTTCAAACCTACCCAGTCCCTCTGCAGGAGACAGACCTGGTGATCTATTCCCATAATGCTTAACCATTGCCCTCGAGTTGATTCTGACCCTATAGGACAGAGTAGAACTGTCCCATAGGGTTTCCAAGGCTGTAAATCTTTACCGAAGCAGACTGATACATCTTTCTCCCACGAAGTGGCTGGTAGGTTCGAACTGCCAACCCTTCAGTTAACAGCAAGTGCTTTAACCACTGTGCAACCAGGGCTACTACCATAAAGATTACAGCCTAGGAAACCCTATGGGGCTGTTGTGCTCTGTCACATGGGGTCCCAATGAGTTGAAAATCAACTCCACGGCCCACAATTGTGACTCAAGCCTAGGGCATTTTCCTCGGACCCCTAAGGTGAAAACTGTTGTCATTTTATGACATTGGATTTTGTGTAGGAAATGATTTACTTCTTGCTTCTGTAGCCTCAAGTCCTCTTTTGCATCTCCTGTGTTTATTTTTTTGCCATTTCAACGATACATCAAAGGGTGGAGTTGAGGAACATGAGGGAGCTGAAACAGCGATCAGTTTTGCTACTTGTTAGCAGTACTCACAAGAAGACTTGGGGAAGGAAAGGTTTAATGTACCCCCGAAGTTAAGTCTGAAGATTACTTGTCAGGAATGTCAGATGCACTTATTAAGCAACCTTCTTCCTGGCATTAGAGGTAGAAAACTGCATGCATGAATCAAGTCTCTTCCATCAGAAACCTGCATGTTGTTAGCTGCTGTTGAACGGTGACCCTGTGCACAATGGGATTGAACTGTTGTGGTACATAGGGTTTTCATTGGCTGATTTTTGGAAATAGGTCATCAGACCTTTCTTCCTAATTCATCTCAGTCTCAAAGCTCCCCTGTTCAACATCATAACAACATGCAAGCCTCCACTGACGGATGGTAGCTGCAGTTGAGGGAGAGCATTGGCTGGGAATCAAATCCAGGTCTCCTGCATGGGAGGCAAGAATTCTACCCCTGCACTTTGGGCATAACCCATACAATCACTGCTCTTAGAATTCATCCCAGAGAGAGAATAAAAAAAGTCCAAAAACCAAACCCATTGTCCTCTCATCGATTCTGACTCACAGCGACCCTATAGGACAGAGTAGAACTGCCCCACAGGGTTTCTAAGGCTGTCATCGTTACAGAAGCAGACTGCCACATCTTTCTCCTGTGGAGCAGCTGGTGGGTTTGAAGCTCTGACCTTCTGGATAGCAGCCATGTGCTTTAACCACAGTGCCACTAGGACTTCTTGATTGCATGCTAGGCATGGGGAATACATCACTGCACAAGACTGACTGGGCCACTGCCTTCATAAAGCTTAGAATCTAATGGGTGAAGGCAATGGATAACACAAATAGATAATTTCAGATTGAGGTAAATGCCATGAACACAGTAAAGACATTATCATACAAACAGCGGGCAAAGAATGGGCAAGAGTTTTTCAGCAGTGCAGAAACCCCAGGGCAGGAAGGGGCTTATTGGTTTAAGGACCCAGATGACCTAGGAGAGGTAGTCAGGGGCTTAGTATGCCAGAATCAAGAATCATTTTATTCTTAGTATAGTGCAGAGGGTGTTTAAGTAGAAGAATGAAGAGTGTTTTTAGCTTTTGTTTAAACAAAATTTTATGCAGAAGCCCCTATGGGTGTGTGTGGGGGGAGTGCGTTTTTAAGCCCATCTCCCCTATCTCTGTGGTTGCCCTCAGGAACCCCTGGAACTCCAGGGTTTCACATGGCGCCCTGTGGAAACCTCTGATCCAGGCAGCTTACAGAATCCTGAGCAATCTGTGACTTTCTACTAGGGCCCACGACTGTGTCCAGAGCACAGTTTTTGTTAACCCAAAGGCTGAATGCTGGTATTTCTCTTCTTCCCCCCTCCCCCCTTGTTCTCAACACTTGAGTTGGTGCTCATGTGTTGAGAGTGTCTACTCTTTGGTCACTAAAAAATGTTTCCGCTCCATCACAAAAAAAAAGGGCACAAACAATAATGCCTGAAACGGGTACATGTCTCATATGTTAGTGACTTTGGGGTTTTCCAATGATATCATGATGACTTTACCTTTACCTTTTCATCTGTTCTCACCAAAAAAAAAAAAAAAAGAAATCAGTAATTTATATTTCGATCAAACTCAGTTTTTTTTTCATTTTTAGGTAAGATAGTCTCAACAGTTGAAATCACTAGCTCACATACCAAGCTGACTGTAAGCTCAGGCTGGGTACGCAGAATGCACCTGGCAATTGTTAGCTGAACAAAGGAGTGAAGACCTTGTGAGTCCCACTAACGCCTTTCATAAGGGGCATGGGTCAATTCAGGTTTGTTCTTAAAAGTTATAAAAATGCTGGAAAGCTCAGTAGATACCATTCAACTCCCCATTTCACAAATGAGGAAACTGAGCCTCAGAGAAGTGATGTGATTTGGGTAAATCACATAGCCTGCTAGTGCCAGAGCAGGTATTGGAATCGAGGTTCCTGACTCCGAGTGACCCTTGCACACCACTGTGTGCTCTTGATGGCCACATTCTGAGAACGATCAGGTACAGCAGGTGGAGCAGGTCTTACCATCATGAAATTGGGTCATGTCCTTTGAGTGGTTCTCAAGCATTTGGATATTTTTGCACCCTTTCTTTATACTGTTGTTCCAGAAGTTCCAACGTGGTGTGGTTTTGAGGTAGATATGGCCACAAATGAAGCATATTCACCAAGCCCGCACTTTCAGGATGAAACAATTTGATAAAACACTGTTGTTGAGACAATTGGCAATTTGGCATTTGCCACATGATAGTAGAGATGTGATAAATATATTTTGATATGGAAATGTAGGCTTTCATAGAATTAAGTAAAGATCTGTTTCTAATCTGAAACTTCTTGTGAACATTAATTGCCCAGATACAGATGGACTTTTAGATGGCCCCTTCCCATTCTGTTCAACTCTCAGATTTTCTTTAATGAATACTATGTGGGCTGAGCCCATCTGACCAAGTGAGATATATGGAAAAGAGACACATTCTTGCCCTTGTTTTTTGGTGTCCGCATCCGGATTTACCTAAACCCCGCCCAGGTTGCATTTGCGTAGTAGTGAAAAACCGGTATTTTTTACCCATGAATCACACTCCCTCTCCTGTCTGTAAGAGCTTAGTCAGGCCAGCTTGCTAGAAGAACGAGCACAGGTGAAGGCGACCTGAGTGTGGAGGGGGAAGGTCCTGCTGCCTGTGGTGTGGGCAGTTGGCTACACCTTGACAGTTAAAGATTGAGCAGATGTCTAGCTTGTGGATTTGGATATGGAGCCCCCTGTTTACCCTCCTGTAGAAAAGTCAAGAAAAGAAGGAGGCTTCATGTGTTTTTGCTGCCAGGGGCTCTGCAGTACACCAGGCAAGACCAAGGTACAGAAGTGGCTATATTCTGGGGGACTGCCTCCACTCCTGGGGTCTCTAAATGCTGTGTTAGTGAATTCCTGACTACCTGGGCTGTTCACCTGGGCGTGAACTCCTCTGGGCCATTGATTGCCAAGTGAGAGCCAAGAGAGGGCCGTGGGGCACCATGGTTTCTTTTAAGTTAAAATTTGTTTAATGATAATTAAATTGCTTTTCTTTACTCTGAAAAAATCTCTTATTTCTCTCTACAAAGGCAGGGAGCATTTTTCTCTGATTATACGGACGGCTTCTAGGTAAGGGGTAATCTACCTTACCTGGTTGGACTCTGAAACAAAAAGGAGTCTGTGGGATCCTGATTTGGAAATGCCACAAAGGTTAGAAAACTGAGTTTTTACAGTTAACAATTTTCTCGGGCACCAGAATAGCTGCTTTTCTGCCTCTCCCTCTGGTTCTACCTAACATTCTGGCTAGGAGTTTCTTAAAATACACGCAGCTACTTTTGTACTGGCTTGTATCACCTTTTCAAAGTGCAGATGAGGTTTGACACGTTCCGTCTTGTTCCTTCATGACTTAAATCCTACGTACAGACGTTGTTGACTTGCCGAGGGATCCCTCCCACAGGGCTAGTCCTCAGGTACTTGGAGAACATTAATCGGAAATTTTACCAGAGCTGGAGAACGTCACCAACTTTCTTTCCACGAGGAACGCATTTTCAGACAGTGGAGGCAGGAAAGAAACTGTGGCTGAAACCTACATAAAGAAAAAGAAAAAACACTGCAAAAACGAAAAGCCTAAAACAGGAGTTCATTTGATGAGTCTTTGTATCTGATTTATCATTTCACATGCCTGACTTCTCACTGTCAGAATTAAGATGTTCTGAAAAAAAACCCTAGGAAGTGGATCACAGTTTCACCAAGTTTGATGTTGGGAAAGAATGGGGAATGGGGGTGTTGGAGGGTGGTTCCTGAAGGGACCAACTGTAATTTCCAACAGCATGAGTTTTAAGTTTTAATAGACGCTATTGGCAGTATAACCCATTGCCAGCAAGTCGATTCTGAGTCAGCGACCCTATAGGTTAGAGTAGAACTACCTTATAGAGTTTCCAAGGAGCGTCTGGTAGCTTGGAACTGTCGACCTTTTGGTTAGCAGCCAAGCTCTGGGGTCAATGGAGACTAACTACAGAATAAGACACATATAGTAAGGTTATAGATAGGAGAAACTAGATGGCGAGGCATTTATATGCAGTCCCTGGGTGGTGCAAACAGTTAACGTGCTCTGCTGCTAACTGAAGGTTGGCAGTTTGAGTCTACCCAGAGGCTCCTTGGAAGAAAGGCCTGGTGATCTACTTCTAAAAAATCAACCACTGAAAACCCTGTGGAGCACAGTTCTACTCTGACACACATGGGGTCTTCATGAGTTGGAGTCGACTCCATGGCAACTATTTAACTGTTTAAGCATTATATAGAGAAGAGGAGAAAGGTGCAGGAACCTAGAAGGACTGCAAAACAGGACATTTGGGGCTGGTCAGGGTTTGGGTACATATAAATGTACAGAACCAAAAAAATAGAAAAACACTTTTTTCTCAAAGATACTATGAGAGGCATAAGGTAAGGAAGTCCATAGTAATTGCATTGGAGGCATAATAAAGAAGGACTTCTACAAGAAGACTTCATTTCTGCCCCTGCTAGAATAGAGGATTTTAGAGCATCTGTTTTGGAGAGGTCCTTCTGTTTCTTAGTTTTCTAATGACTTTGTAAAACTTTAGTATGTTGACAAAATGAAAAGGAAGATACCAATTATTAGAGAAGTGTCTGACAAGAAGTGCCAAGCCCGTTCTTGAGGGAAAATGGAGGAGCATGTGATGAGTGGGTGACTCGGAACCATACAGGGAATTCCCCTGAGCTGATCAGAATGGGCCATGTGGATTCGCCAACATCTCAGTGTAGCCCAGATTGATACAGACCTCCACCTTTCTCACTTTATTTCTTTCTCTTTGACCTCAGATTAAAATGGGTCCCTGATTCCCTCACATAGTCCTAAGACCCTTTTCTAGTTATATTACCACCTAGAATCAAAACTAGCTGAGATCAGAACCTAACTAGAGAATCAGAGCACACAGGGACTGAAAGGTATACCCAGCCTTCTCCACATGACAGAAGAGGCAATTGAGGTAGAAAGCTCTGGTGACTTATCCAGAGTTACACAAGTAATTAAGGACAGATCTAGAATTAGGACAGTTCCTAAGGACAGTTTTTGACCTCAGTCCACAGCCCTTTCTTAAGCAAGGGTAGTAGGGTGTGGATTGACTTGGGCACTTGCACGTGTGACATTTCCTGTATGCTCCAGTACTCTGTTTTCTGATCTGCCCAGAGCTAATTGAGGCACCTTCGTCTGACTGACTCCTCTTCTTACTCTTCCTTCAGTGGGCTACACAAGGCAGCATGTAGAAGCTGAGTGGTGTTCTCTCCCAGGTAATCATGAATCACTCCTTTAAAACTCTGATGATGAGTACTACTCATTAAAAGCATTATATGCCAGATTCAGAATGGGGGAGAGGAATGTGATTATAGATGAGAGGGAAATATTATACTTGATTATTTATTGTGCTCTTCAAACCCCAAATGCATGCTTGCATACACAGAGACTGAGAGAGAGATCCTGGGTTGTGCAAATGGTTAATGTTCTTGGCTGCCACCCAAAAGGCTGGCAGTTCAAGTCCATCAGAAGCACCTTGGAAGAAAGGCCTGGTGATCTACTTCCAAAAAGTCAAACATTGAAAACTCCATGGAGTACAGTTCTACTCTGACACACATAGGGTCGTATGCCTCAGAATCAACTCACTGGCAGATGATACATACACACACACACATCTATATATATATATATATACATGCACATACATTCACACACAAGCATAAACACACATACACACACATGGATTCACACACATATATACATACAGTCACAAACACATGCATACATACTCAACATGTACACATACATAAACACATCCAGCAGGACAGAATACTTGAAGTCCGGGATGACTTTGAAATCTGGGGCTAACATTTGTACTAAGTGAAAATTTAATATGAAAAAGCAAATTTGTAAAAGATCCGGGAGGAGAATTCGGCCTGTAAATAAGAGTGCAGTCTGTTGAAGCTGTGCATTAGAGTGATAAACATGAGAGCAAGCCCATGGCGCAAACAGCACACAAGAAGCAATTCCTGGTGTCCAGGGACTTGAGTAGATGAGCCTGTAGATGCCCTGTCAGCATCGTGTTATCACGAAGGTGATAGCTTTTTTCCAGCAAGCTATTTTCCCCTCAAAGCCCAGGACTCAGGGGTAGCTCTTCGAAGATGAACCGCTGTCTGATTCCAGCAGACGCGCACGCGGGGAAGTTAAGCTGCTTCCAACCAGTTCAAATGCCATGAGATTCCAGCTAAAATCAGTAATCGAAGGTTGCAGAGAACTCTGGTAACTTTTTAAAAAATAGAGTGAGTGATCTATGTTTGTGAACTTTTCTTTAAATAGGAAAATATGAGCACAGATTTCCACAGCTTAAAATTTGGTGATTTCCCATAGTGTCTCCTAACTAAAAGAATGTTTGCCAAGTTGTTTGGAATTACCCTAATATGAACTTTACCTAAAAAATACTTGGCAATAAAAATGGGCCCTACTCAGGGGTCTCTTCTGGAAATTTCTGGAGCCTGGCTGAATGCTGGGTTTTCCCCGCACCTTTCCTCTGGGGGCCTGAGCAGACTTGATGAGGACAGGAGTGTCCCTTCTAGAAAGTTCTAGAGCCTGGAACGGAATGCTGGGTTTTCCCCACACCTTCCTTCTGGGAGTCTGAGGGGACTTGAAGAGGACACACTCATAGGGTAGGTGGTGGTGGCCCCTTGCTGGGATCCCAGGCCTACCTGCCCTGTAGAGGGACCACGACCACCCCCAATGCAAAAGGTTCTGTCTCGTGTTTCCCACTCTCGTCACACCCTTCTCACCTAGATGGAAGAAGGGGAGACTGTGAAAGAAAAAGCAAACAAACCCTAGTTCCTCCCAGTGGTGTCACTAGGGTTAGTGTCACCCAGTATAGTAACTCCTAGTGCCACTCCCCCCATGCTAACTGCCACAGTATTGTAGCTAAAACACCAGAAAATTTGATAAAATCAGCGACTATAAAAACACCAGCAGCAACGAAAATAACAGCACTTGCTTGTAGTGGGTACAGACAAAACCACGTATTTGAAGTTCATTGTAATTGGGTAATTGCTGTGACTGGAACACTTTAGAAGGTTAAAAAAGTAAATTAGCATAAAGCTTTAGCCTTGTAGGTATATTGATACATGTAAGCTGGGCTTACAAAAAATTTTTTTTGATTGTTGTAACTAACTACAGGGATTTTTTTAAAAAAATAAATAAATTTCTACTGAAACACTGCACAGAAATTTTATAGACAGTCATTTTGGTGTCACTCCTCTGACAGTGTCACCTGGTGTGGTCTGCACCCCCCGCACCCCACTAGTGATGCCACTGCTTCCTCCCCAGCCCCTCAGTCCCAGCCCCCAACACACACAGGAGCCCTGGAGTTTCTTTTCTCTTGTGAAACTGAATCCTGGCATGTCAAAAAATTTTGAAAGGCCAAGCCATTCTGTCTGCTGTATTTTGGCACAGTTGCTGAAAAGAGCTCAGGTGTCTGAATTTGGATTTTTCCCATGGCTTAAGATTTGGTGGTGCAGATCTGTCACCTGTAGGACACTGTGAGGGGCCTTCCTTGTGTTTGCTGTTCTCACCCTGTAAAGAAAACACACAGGTTTAGGACTTAGCTGTGAGAGCCTCAGAAGGAAGGGAAGAATTTAAAACAAAGGCCTCCCATTGTAGGATCGTAAGCAAGGATTTTATTTGTGGGTGCCAGCTAGAAAACTGAAGTTGAGAGTCAGATCTCTTTGAAGGATTACGAAGGGGATGTAAATATGAGCAGCTATGCTGCAGGTGTCATGTTTTCACACAGGCTCCTTAGAAAGGCTCCCTCAAAGTGGTTAGGGAGCATCAGACCCAGGAGGGTGACCATAAAAATAAAACACAAAATACTAGTTATCCAGTACAATCAACCATGCAATTTTCAACATTTGAATTATATAATAAATTCAGGCTATGAAAAACACAAGCATATTGGAAAAGACAATTTTGAGACATAAAATAATCCACTAACAGCTTTATTTAGACTACAAACCTGTTTTTCTAGACTTGACAAAATTGTTACAGAGTGAAATGTTATTTATCTTGCTTCCCCTTTCTTTTTTTTAGAAATTGTATTGTGCTTTAGGTGAAAGTTTACAGTGCAAATTAGTTTCTCATTCAAAAATTTATACACAAATTGTTTTGGGACATTGGTTGCAATTTCCAAAATGTGTCAGCAGTCTCCCCCTTTCCACCCCAGGTTCACCGTGTCCATTCTTCCAGTTTTCCTGTCCCTTCCTGCCTTTTCACCTTTGCTTTTGGTCAGGTGTTGCCAATTTGGTCTCCTATGCTTGATTGAACTAAGAAGCACATTCCTATTGTTTGTTTTGTAGGCCTGTCTATAATCTTTGGCTGAAAGGTGTACTTTGGAAGTGGCTTCAGTTCTGAGTTAGCAGGGTGTCTGGGGCCATAGTCTCAGGGGTTCCTCTAGTCTCTGTTAGACCAGTAAATCTGGTCTTTTTTGTGTGAATTTGACTTTTGTTCTACATTTTTCTCACGGTCTGTCCTGGACCCTCTCTTGTGATCCCTATCAGAGCGGTCAGTGGTGGTAGCCTGGCACCATTTAGTTCTTCTGGGCTCAGGCTGGTAGAGGCTGTGGTTCATGTGGTCCTTTAGTCTTTTGGACTAATATTTTCCTTGTCTTTTGGTTTTCTTCATTCTCTTTTGCTCCGTACAGGGTGAGACCAATAGGTATATCTTAGATGGCCACTCGCAAGCCTTTATGACCCCAGATGATACTCACCAAAGCAGGATGTAGAACATTTTCTTTATGAACTGTGTTATGCCAGTTGACCTAAATGTCCCTTGAGACTGTGATCCCCAGCCCTCAGCCCAAGTAACTCAGTCCCTCAAGGTGTTTGGATGTGTCTAGGAAGCTTCTATGACTTTGCCTTGGTCAAGTTGTGCTGACTTTCCCTGTATTGTGTGTTGTCTTTCCCTTCACCAAAGTTAAAAGTTGTCTACTATCTAGTTAGTGATTTCTCCTCCCCACCACTCTCCTCTCTCAAAGATTGTTTTTTTTGTGTGTGTGTGTAAACTTTTTCTTGAGTTTTTATAATAGTGATCTCATATAATATTTGTCCTTTTGTGATTGACTCATTTCACTCAGCATAATGCCCTCCAGAATTCATCCAGGTTGTGAGATGGTTTGCAGGTTCATCATTGTTCTTTATCATTTTGTAATATTCCATTGTTGTCTATGTACCATAATTTATCGATTCATCTCTTGATGGGCACTTAGGTTGTTTCCATCTTTTTGCTATTATGAATAATGCTGCAACGAAGATGGGTGTGCTTGTCTATTCCTGTGATGGCTCTTATTTACTTCCCTTTTCTGTGTGTGAATAGAAGTATCTGTTTGTGGCCTAGTGTACTTGAATGACTAGTATGAGGAAAGGTGAAGTAATAATAGATTCATAGTATTAGTGTCATAGATTGAATTGTGTCCACCCAAAATATGTGTCAATTTAGCTAGGCCATTATTCCCAGTATTGTTTGGTTGTCCACATTTTGTCATCTGATGTGATTTCCCTATATGTTATAAATCCTACCTCTATGATGTTAATGACATGGAATTATCGATAGTTATGTTAATGAGGCAGGACTCAATCTATAAGATTAAGTTGTGTCTTAAGTCAATCTCTTTTGGGATATAAAAGAGAGAAGTGAGGAGAGACAGGCGGACCTCATACCGCCAAGAAAGCAGCAAACTGTAGCACAGCATGTCCTTTGGACCTGGGTCCCTGCACTGAGAAGCTTTTAGACCAGGGGAAGATTGATGACAACGACCTTCCCATAGAGCCAACAGAGAGTGAAAACCTTCCCTTGGCACCCTGAATTTGGACTTCTAGCCTACTAGACTGTGACAGAATAAATTTCTGTATGTTAAAACCATTCACTGGTAGTATTTTCTGTTATAGCAGCACTAGATAACTAAGACAATTAGATATGAATGGTCAAAATGCCTCATATAAATAAGACCTATATAAGTATTTAATGTAAATTCTAGGTGGTGGTTCTCAATGCCACAGATAACAGTATGTATCCATACCTGTCAGCTATTATACATATGTAGTTTCCCAAAAGACAGTTTTTGCCTTCTAAGCTAGTTGTATGGTACCCACCTTCTGAATTGTCCTACAGAAGTACATTTAACCGACAATTGAGCTGACCTTCTATATTCTGATTTTTTTCCATTGTTTTTATGGGAAATGGGTCCTGAGGTTCTCATTGTGTCTTGGAATTTGGTGAGCACTTTTGTCCCAGGCTGTAACAGTGGAATCCTCTTCTGAATGGGGCTCTGTGGAGGACCTTGGTGTAGGAGAGCAGGGTGGGTAGTGGGTAGGGGGAGAATAGGATGTGAGAATACTGAGGGAAATGGGTCCAGGATCCATTCCCCTGTGCTGTAGGTGGACAGATTGTTGATACTGAGGGATTTTCTGGGGTTTATGAGGGTAGGAAGGAGAAAATCTTCTGTTGTGGACTGACGCAAGGGAATTGTAGGAGCGGGAGCTGACTCTGCCAGTGAAGAGGGATGGATGGGGTTGAAGACAGCAGGATGGAGTTGCTGTGTGGAGGTTGGAGGTGGTAGTGTAAGCTTGGTTACCTTAACCAGGACCCTGAGGAAAGACTCAGGGGCAGCTGATGGCTGAAAGAGTTGGAGGACGTGCTGCTGTGCATTTCTCACGGAAAGGGCATTTGCCTGAGCTTCCACATAAGAAAAAAGATTACCATACAAGGATCATTGCAATTTATTGGACCCATATCGCTGTGATCAGCCTCACAGAGGATTCAGAAGGAAAAGTGACAAAAACAAGAGGAATGAAAAGGCTCAAGGAATTGGGGTTGCTACTGAAGAGAAGGCTTAATGTGATTTATTTGTTATCTGGACGTATATGAAGGATTGCTATGAGGAGGATTCCGATGTCATTTTACATGTCCATGGAGAACAACATGAGAAGAAAAGGACTTCAAGGCTAAATATTGTTTGATCAAGTCTTGGACATCCAAGCAATATAATGCTGGCATATGTTATCCACTTAGGTAGATGGATTGTTGCTGTTTTAGAGACTCGATTATCTATCTTGAGTAAATATGGGAGTCCCAATTTAAGGGCCTAGGTAAAGTGGGAGTTCCCCCTGAGGTTTTCTTAAAGTTAAAATCCCCTATGAAAGTACTGTTGAGTAGCTTTAGTATCTTGAAGGATGGCCATGGTCAACTCACATGTAAAATGCTCCTGATGGGAAAACTCATCTGTGTCTCTGAAACCCCCTTGCTCTGTCTCTGAGGTCATCCGTTGCAGTCCTACTTTTGTGTCCCAGACAGAGGCTGTACACGTGAAGGGTGTATGTGTGTGCGTGCGTGTGTGTGTGTGTGTGTGTGTGTGTATGCGTGCACGCGAGTACGCCATTCAGGGCTTCACCCAGAGGCTGGCACATTCGATCAACCTCCCTCCCTTCTTCCCTCTTTCCTTCTCCTTCCTTCCTCTCTCCTCTCTGTGTTTATAAATACACACAAAAGGTTAACATCTCTTTATAAATTTTCCAGTTGCCCTTCCTCAGTAATGATTCACTCCCACTCCTGTTTGTTGGCAGCTGAGAGGGAAGTGTCTGTATGGAGGCGGCTGAGAATTGAAAATGTGCAAAATTCTAGGCCATTTCAGAGGGTAGGGGAGTGGGAGGGTGGGGAGGAAAAAAAGTCTTGAAAATCAAGGCTTGGGTCATTCCATTGTGCTGAGCCCTTGTGGGGGAAATTCTTGCCACACCAGGCTCTTATTTTATCTCCTGCGGAGTTTCAGCTCTCCTGCAGGAGAGCATGAATGGTGTCATTAATGTCTTACAGAAGGGCCTCTAGGTTCTTGAATGCCTAAACACATGTCCTTCTGCCCCCTCTGCCATCTCTGACTCATCTCAACTCTCAGAAAGGCCCTTCAACCTCTGAATGCCTGTTTTCCAGCCAAAGAGAAAATAGTTATTTGTCTCCCATGTGTTTGGGAGACTAAGCACTAAGCATTTTGTTTCTTGGGGCTTGAGGGGCTGTTTTTTTGCACTATTACTGACTGGCCTCACCAGATTGAGTGGAATTTATGTTTACATTTCCCGTTGTGGGAGGCATCTAACATTTTTATTATGAGTTTTGTTTTTGTTTTTTTTTTGGTCCATTGACTCATAGGTTTGGGAAGAGTATTTAAGCTTCGGTAGTATAATTCTAGATTTAGTGCTAGATAGATTATCTATCATACACCCCAAACCATACAAATAACAGTGTGATTTTTCTTTTACTGCTCTGAGGCAAGCAGGCTGGGTAGAATATATATATAATAAAGATCAAAACTGTGTCCAGGTGGCTTGACATTCAGTCTTTCCCAATTTTTGTTTTATTTCTAAAACATGTAGAGGGACAGAAAAAAGATGCCTTTGAAAAGGGTCTGCTAGTAAATATATACCCAAATGGTAATTTGGAAAGGGGGTGGGCAAGATGAAACAAAAGCAGACAGGTTCAGATTTTATCAGGCTGACACAGTTGTGAAAGGAGATGAAAGGTAAAGTCTGTGATAATGTGCTGAACTAGTAAGACCAGATTTACAGTTAAAAAAAAAAAAAAGAAGGAAAGAAAAGCACATACACAAAGGGAGTTGCACAGAACATTCCAGGAAATCATTGAACTGTGAGTGATAACATATTTCCTTCTTTTCCTTCAAAGATTTGTTTCAGAGGATGGTGAGGATAAGAACTTGTATTGTAAAAACAACAGGAGTGTTAGTAAAGTACAGGGAAAGGAATCATCTAATCACCAAAGTTTATAAGTTAATTTAACTTGAACTCACTTGCTACTGTGTTGGTCTTGATATTACTTGCTATTGTGTTGGTCTTGGTATTTCAAAGACATTGGCCATGGTTTTCATAATTTATAATCTGGATTTGGGGACTTTGACCATACCCAAACAAACAATCAAAAAAACCAAATTAGTTGCCGTGGAGTCAGTTCCGACTCAAGGTGACCCCGTGTGTGTCCAAGTAGAACTGTGCAAAGTACGGCTTTCAGTGGCTGATTTTTCAGAAGTAGATCACCAGGCTTTTCTTGCAGGTACCTCTGGGTAGAGTCAAACCTCCAACTTTCTGATTAGCAGGTGAGCATGTTAACCGTTTTCACCACTCAGAGAGACTCTATACATAATGCTTAAATTGGTCTTACGAACAGTTTCCAGTCCATCAACATTCAGGTAAAATAGCTATCATTCTGATAATGCTACCATGTATGTGTGTGGTCCTTTAATATTTATTAAAAAATCTTTTATAACTGAGCAACACCATGACCTTCACCCTTATATTAGCTCACAATCCTTAATCCCTGAACAACATGTACTATCCCATGCGGAGATACTTAGCTTCCTCTTAGCTTTCTTTTGTAGCTCTTGACTTCTTAAGACTGTCTGAACTAAGGCTCTTTTTTTCTAGATCAAGCTTAGCGTTGAAGAGTGGAGGGTGAAGCAGACACTGGCCAACCAGCTGTAGCTGTATCTTTCCCGTTTTAGAGTGTTTGTTTCTGCTATCTTTTTTTTTCATTAATTTTTTTATTGTTGTAGTTTAAATGAAGTTTACATTTCAACTTAGTCTCCTGTACAAAAATTTATACATACATTGTTATGTGACCCTAATTGCTCTCCCCATACTGTGACAGCACACTCCTCCTTTCCACCCCTGATGCCCCATGTCCCTTCAAACAGCTCCTAACCGTCTCTGCCTTCCCATCTCACCTCACCAGCTGCCTGTTTAGTCTCTTCTATCTTCTTGAGCTAAGAGGCACACTCCTCACAAATATCACTTTTATGTCCCACAGTCCAGTCCAATCCCTGTCTGAAGAGTTGGCCTCTGAAATTGTTTTATTTCTGGGCTGATAGAGAATCCAGGGGCCATGCTTTCCGGGATTCCTCAGGTCTCAGTCAGACCATTAAGTCTGGTCTTCTTACTAGAATTTGAGTTCTGTACCCACTTTTCTCCTGCTCCATCAGGGACTCTCTGTTATATTGCCTGTCAGGGCAGCATTGGTGGTAGCCGGGCACCATCTAGTTCTTCTGGTCTCAGGCTGATGAAGTCTCTGGTTCATGTGGCCATTTCTGTCTCTTGGGCTAATACTTTCCTTGTGTCTTTGGTGTTCTTCATTCTCCTTTACTCCAGGTGGTTGGGAACAATTGATGCATCTTAGATGGCCGCTTGTAAGCTTTTAAGATCCCAGACGCCACTCACCAAAATCGGATGGAGAACATTTTCTTAATAAGCTTTGTTATGCCAATTGACCTAGATGTCCCCTGAAAGCATAGTCCCTAGATCCCTACCCCTGCTGCTCTGTCCCTCAAAGTGTTTGACTGTATTCAGGAAATGTCATGGTTTGAATTATGTCCCCCAAAAAATGTGTGTATCAGTTTGGCTAGGCCATGATTCCTG
>NW_004444011.1:3811705-3820219 GCF_000243295.1 Trichechus manatus latirostris | reverse complement strand
CTTATCCTTTGTGGTGGATTTTACTTTAAAGTTTGTTTTGTCAGAGATTAATATTGCCTCTCCTGCTCTTTTTTGAGTGTTGTTTGCTTGGTGTATTTTTTTCCATCCTTTGAGTTTTAGCCTGTTTGTGTCTTTAAGTCTAAGGTGTGTCTCTTGTAGGCAGCATATAGACGGATCCTGCTTTTTTATCCAGTCTGCCACTCTCTGTCTCTTTATTGGTGCATTTAGTCCATTTACATTCAGTGTAATTATTGGTACATATGAGTTTAGTGCTGTCATCCTGATGTCTCTTTTTGTGTGTTATTGACAGTTTCTTTGTTCCCCTTAATTTTCTGTGCTGAATCATTTTTATTTATGTATTTTTTTCGTCTTTTTCATTGTTGTTGATTTTGTGTTTGCTGAGTCTTTATATTTTTCTAGTTTTTTATTTTGATTTGTAGGATTGTTAGTTTCCTCTGTGGTTGCCTTAAGATTCACCCTTTGTTTTCTAAGTTTATACTGGTCTTTATTTCTTTATATTGCCTTGACTTCCCCTGCATATGAAAAATCTACGTCTGCATTTTTTAAAGTCCCTCTTTTTTGTTTTAATGTTGTCCATTTTTACATGTTGATATCTCTTTTTCCCTGTTTTCAATGTTTTCACTTTCATGTATTTTCAACTTCCCTATCTGAGTCAATATCTGGTTGCTCTGTCCTGTGGTCTAGTCTTGCGTTGTTATTTGATGTTATTGATTTTCTAACCAGAGGACTCCCTTTGGTATTTCTTTTAATTTTGGTTTGGTTTTTTCAAATTCCCTCAACTTCTGTTTATCTGGAAATGCCCTCATTTTGCCATCATATTTGAGTGACAGTTTTGCTGGATATGTAATTCTTGGCTGGCAGTTTTTTTCCTTCAAGGCTTTATATATGTCATCCCCTTGGCTTCTTGCCTGCATAGTTTCTGCTGAGTAGTCCGAGCTTATTCTTATTGACTCTCCTTCGTAGATGACTTTTCATTTATCCCTAGCTGCTCTTAAAATTCTCTTTTTATCTTTGGTTTTGTCAAGTTTTGATTATAATATGTCTTGGTGACTTTCTTTTGGGATCTACCTTATGTGGGGTTCGATGAGCATCTTGGATAGATATCTTCTCATCTTTCACGATATCAGGGAAGTTTTCTGCCAACAAATCTTTAACAATTCTCTCTGTATTTTCTGTTATCCCCCCCTTCTCTGGTACTCCAATCACTCGTAGGTTATTTCTTTTCATAGAGTCTCGCATAATTCTTAGGGTTTCTTCAGTTTTTTAAATCCTTTTATCTGATTTTTCCTCAAATAAGTTGGTTCAAGTGCTGTATCTTCAGTCTCACTAATTCTGACTTCTATGGCCTCAATTCTGCTCCTGTGACTTTCTATTGAGTTGTCTAATTCTGAAATTTTATTATTAATCTTCTGGATTTCTGATTGCTGTCTCTCTATGGATTCTTGTAGCCTGTTAAATTTGTAAAAATTATGCTCGTCTCTAATCTTCTTAATTTATTCTGTTGCGTGTTCTGTGTTTTGATGAATTTCCTTTCTAATTTTTTGAAGAGTTCTTTATATTAATCCTTTGTATTCTGCATCTGGTAATTCCATGAAATTTTCCTCCTTTGGAAAATTTATAGATTCTTTATTTTGGGAGCTTGCTGAAGGCATCATTGACTGCCTTTTTATTGATTTGATATTGATGGTTGTCTCCAAGCCATCAATAAGTTATTATATTTATTTATTTATGTTTCCTTAGTGTGTGCTAGCTTCTTGTTTTGTTTTGATATGCCCAAATAGGCTGCTCGTATGAGCTAGTTTGATTATTGACACGTTTGAAGCTCTAATGTCCTGTCACCAGGTGGTTAGATCTGTTACTAGGTATGTGAGCTCAGTAGTCTGCCCACTCCTCCTGTGTGGCTTCAGCTCAGTTGCCCACGTAGATGGCCACCAACTGTGTGGTTTAGGCTCTTACCTACAGTCCTAGACAGTCATGGGTGATTGGTGTATGCACAGGCATCTGGCTACTGCAGAGGGACACACTCTGAGCAAGGCAGGGAGCTGACAGTCGCCCCTGAGTGTCCAGGAGGAAGGTGTTTCCCTGTTCCCTAGAGTGTGTAGGTGGGTAGGTTTTGCAGCCAGACTATGAGCACTTAATGCTGTTGGCCGTAAGGACTGGGGGGCACCTCGTATTCATGGGCCCCTATCGCAGGTGGCTAGGTGGCATGGGTGGAGCCACCAGTCCTCAGGCCCCTGGTATGAGTAGGTGAAGACCCTGCTTAGTGGGCATAGCAGTGTCAAATGTCAAGAACCTGTCACTTCGCAGCTGAAAACGTTGAATTTAGACTTCTGGTATAAACCTTGTTGTATTGCAGGAATGAGGGCCTATGCTTTGATATGGGAAAGGCCTTCAAAGTTTGTGGATCCCTTATTCCTGTGCCTAGGCAAAGGAGCTGTGCCTACCCTGAGTTCCTTGCTTAGGGGAGGTGGCAGTTTATTTTTTCCCGTTTGTTAATTTGTTCATGCTCCAAGGCAGGGAGAATGGCTCTGGGCATGTGACAGATCCTACTCCCGGCCCAGGGTACTTGGCAATTGCTGAAGCTGGTCTGGGACCCAGTACAGAGCAGGGAGTGGGGAGGTAAATGGGAGAGAGGTTTTTCTCTAAGGGGGGTGTTTTTGATCCATGCGGTAGTCCGTTCGCAAGTACTTATCTTTCGCCAATACAGGGCTGCTTCTGGGTGGCCATGTACACTCTCCGGCACTGGGTCTCTCCTAGTGCGGAAAGTGTGCCTCCTGAGCACTGCTGCTTGCCTGCCTCACAGCTCACCCCTGAGTTGATGAGGCCTGAAGGGCTCAAGCTCTCACCTGGTCAGATCTGGCAACTCCTTGCTGTTTTGAAACCGTCTCTCCCTCCCTCTGCCTCTCAGTCTGGTTCTTCAACTCTGCCTTTGATGTTCAGGGCTCCCAGATTGCCATATATAATTGATTCATGTGTGTTTTCAGGTCTCTGTTGTAAGAGTGTTCACCAGAAGTGTCTGACTACTCCGCCATCTTGGCCCCGCCTCCTGTTTCTCCTATCTTCATGGCAAAGTTTTTCTTTCTCCTTCCTTTTTTTCCTGTACTTACTGAATAAAAGATTGAGTGTCTAGTTTGTACTGGGCACTATCCTAGTCAATGGACATTCAGAGTATACAAAATGGACAAGGTTTTCATCGTCAAGTATGTTATAGTTTAAGGAGGGAACAAATAAACATTACAAGTGTGATGAGTTTTCTGAAAAGGTAAGGAAGTTTCAACTGGGGGACCAGCATAGTCTGAGAGTGGGATGAGAGTCATGGAAACCTGGACAAATTAAGCCAGAAAGGAAATCAAAGAACTCTATGGTTTATCTTTAGAGGAAAGGAAAGAGAAAGAAATAACATTCCAAAGGGAAAAGGGCAGGACATTGGAGGCCAAATTACACTCAGTTCTAAATCTCTGTGTATCTATGAAGACTGATCATTGTTATTTGTTGCCCAAATACTTCATCTTTTCTCTTTCTCCAATATTATTACTTTTGACCATTATACTGTTGATCAACAACTCCGCCTGTGCCTAGATAACAGGAATATGGGAATAATAATAAAAAAAAAAAAATGCCAGTATGGTATTTTACCATTTTGTTGTTAGTTGGTGTTGAGTAATCCCCTGACTCATGACTGACTCATGCACAACAGAACAAAATGCTGCCCAGACCTGTGCTGTCTCCATGATTGGATGAGTATCAAACAATTGTGATCCATAGGGTTTTCATTGACTGCTTTTTGGAAGTAGATCACCACACCTTTCTTGTGAGTCTGTGTTAGTCTGGAAGCACCACCAAAATCTGTTGAACATCATAGCAACATGCAAGTTTCCATTGACAGAAGGGTGGTGGCTGTGCATGAGGTGCATTGGCCAGGAATTAAACCTATGTCTCCAGCATGGAAGACCAGAATTCTACCCCTGAACTAATGCCTTGTTGTTATTATGTTACTAGCTATAATTAGACGTGAAAAGTTTGGAGTAGAAATCTGTCAGCTTTGGTTACAATGTAGTGGAGTTATTTACAGCTTTATGCTTTTCTTCTCTAAAAATATAAATAAACTCTTATTAAGCATCTGCTAAGAGCTAGGAATTCAAGTTACTTCTGGGAACGTAAAGATTAGTAAAGAGCAAATGGTTTGAACTCTGCTACTAACCTAAAGGTTGGCAGTTCTAACCCACTCAGCAGTGCTGCAGAGGAAAGGCTTGGCAATCAGCTTCAAAGTTTCTACCAGAAAAACCCTATGGAGCACTTCTACTCTGTAACATATGAGGTTGCTGTGAGTCAGAATCAACTTGTCAGCACTGGGTTTTTTGTTGTTGTTTTGTAGAGCCAGAAATCCAAGTAGCTGCTAGGAACATAAAGATTAATAAAGAGCATTTGTGCTCTCAAGGAGCTCCAGTCTAGTGGCAGAGACTTGTGTATATGGAGCCAGTCAAATCAATACTCTGCTGGGAGTATGAGCAAAGCATTATAGGAACCCAGAGGAGGAAACATGTCTTCAAAGGCAGTGGAACCAAGAAGGACTTCAGAAAGCAAGAGACATTTGAACTAACAGTAAAAGAATGGTAGATGATTGCTAATCTAGCCAAATATGCTTTTTTTTTAAGTGATTTTTTTTTTTTAATTAATGCTTACTATGAGTAATAATGCTTTAAAGAGAGTAGAAGTAGTAGTTGAAGCAAACCTATTTTCTTTTCATCTAGGCTTTCTTAATAGTTTATCATACTTGGCGTATGTTGTTCTAGAAAGTACTCAACATCCTGCTGACAGTGCTGCATGGTTTGCCTGACGTTATGCAATAGATGCTGTCTTGAAATTTGAGTGTGGGCTGTATTTTCGTAAATCAAATCACATTTCCTATTATCTTACATTTAATTAAAGAGATGGTGTGCTTTCTGATTACTGGGTAATTGGCAGTGGGAGCTAACCCTCTGATTCTATTTTCCTGCCCTGAAGCTCCCTTCTCCAGCAGCTAGTTAATCATCTGTGCACTTAGACTAACAGTAAGTGACTAGAGGAGCTGCTATTTAAAGAGAGAGAGAGGGGGGAAAAAAAAAGCTGCTAGTGAAGAGGAAAGGATCCTAATGCAAATCATCACTCCCTAGTTCATTTGGGTGGAAAGGTCAGATTTCTTATACTGGATTTTTATAAAAGTGGGCAAACTAATAGGGTCCCATGTATCTAATATGTCAACAACCTCTTATATTTGAAATTTCTGTTTAAAATTGTAAAACTACTACACATTCTCCTTGCCAATTAATTGACTTGCCGACCTCCTGCCAAGATCTGTCCATTTTAAAAAGGATTGCTTTACACATCCATCAAAAAATATATAGCAACTTATACTGTGGCAGAAACATAAAGGCTGATATTTGGATCTGAGCACCCACTCACTCAGGGCTTATCGCACTGAAGGGGAAATGAGTGGGGTTGGTTTTCTTTCTGAGAAATATTGCTCTGGGACAACAAGTCCTTAGATTTGTGCTGTAGCCACCACTATAGAACATGTTTGGTTATCTCAACAAGTTGTCTGAAATGTTAAAAAATGCAGATATTTATCAAGAATCACTTTTAAGAGTTGCAGAATATTGAGATATCAATAAGGCATGTAATGCCAAACACCCACCCAAAGGTTGGGGCCTCCGCTATGTAAAATGCTAAATAAAGTGCCAATTCTGTGGTCAGAAGAGACCGTGAGAGGGCCTCTGGTCGCATCCCCCGTCTCATCATCTGTAGCAGACCTTTGCATAAGGTAGGGAAGTGTTTCCCCCACCAAGGGAGCGAGCAGTGGGTGGTGGAAACAGAACTCAAGTCATATTGTCGAGTTCTAGTTGTAGGTCACTCATCTGGTCTGTTTCCCTAACTGTAGAAAGATGGAGTCCCTGGGTGGCACAAAACGATCAAGCACTCAACTACTAGCCGAAAAGTTAGTAGTTCATACCCACCCACAGGCGCCTCCAGAAGACAGTCCTGGTGATCTGCTTCCAAAAGGTCACAGTCTTGAAAACCCTATGGAGTAGTTCTACTCTGACACACATTGGGTTGCCATGAGTCAGAATCAACTCGATGCCAGCTAACAACAAAGAAGGAAGAGGCTGGAAAATGGAAAATGCTTAATAAATTCTTCTTTGACTTTTTTCCAAAAGAGAATAATCACTTTTTGTCATCATCTCTCTTAGTAAATCTTTCACATTTTGAGCAGTTATTTTGGACCAAAACCCATGATTATTGTTGATATAAAGTGTAAGTTTGGTTAATGAACACTGTGTCTTCCAACTCTGTGAACCCCACAGTGGATTCTGTTGTAGACAGCTCATCCACTTACCAGGTTCTGATGATTCTGCTGTTCGCTGTTACAAGTGGGCTGTCAGATAAGATCCTCACAAACTACCCCTCCATCATAATAAAGGCAGTTTATGTGCAGAAACTCCATGGAACTAGTGGATGCTGTCACTAAATTGCATGACTAATGGCATCTTTGTTATTTTAATCTTTTTGTCAATTAGCAAGTATGAAAGGTGATGAATTAAGCTACTGCATTGTGAAATGTAGCTTGGAATTCTTTCTTCTGATGATTCTTAGAAGTACTCTAATAAATGTCCCCCCCACCTTCCATTTTAAAGCAAAATTTCATTGAACTACAAACCACACCACTTAGTTCCCCATTTATTCTGCTGAGGGAAATGGGTAAGATTGCCAGATTTCTGTGAGAATTATAGGGTTTTCAAATCATCATGGAGAAAATTACTGAGGTTCAGTGTCATTGGAAAAGCATATTCTTCATTTGCCTGTAATTTTTCCTTTAATTGGTACTTTGGCTCCATTTTCAAAGTACTTTTGAAACTATCTTTTTTTTTCCAATTTGGCATCAAAATTATTAAAAATATGTTATTTAATTTTAGGATTATTATCTAGTTTGATTGACATTAAATATATCTTTCTGAAGTGGGAAATATTAACAAATTTTGAGTAAGGGACTCAGTAATATCAAACTTTGTTATCACGTCCCTGGTGGTGAAGTTAATGGCTGTAGATACTGGGAAATCTCACAATGGAATGAACATACTGTCTGAATCTTGGTTGAGATTTCAGATCCTAAGTGCTTATTTCAGTTCTAGCCCTAACCATTTTGTTAGTTAATACTTGCTTTTTTGCTAAGGGGATGAGTAATAGTGATAATGAAATTGTACATACACAAACAAACCTTGTAACACATTTTTCTGTGCATAGCTTATTCTAACTTTGTATGTTCCTTGAACTCTGACCTCTTCAAATAAAAATTGTTTCATTCAAATATATGATGTAGCCTCATGTAAGATAAAATAACATGGACTGTCCAGGTTCATGTTATATTCAGCTCTCTTATAGGTTGGATGCAAGAAGCACAGAGAAGCCATGGGCAGTGGGTATACTTACAAGAGCTAGAAATATGGTGGGAGGGTACTCTGGGCTGGAGAAACAACTAGCATTTCCTTACTCCCAGCCTAGCAATGAGATTCAAAAATCCCTCATGATTTCATTTTCCCTTCTCCCCACATGACCAGGGTACCATTCCTGTAATGTGTTCAGGCAGTAAAATTAGAATAAGAGGAAACTACCAGGAAAATCACTATTCACTTAAGCATGTCAATAATATTGACTGCAGATGCAGGTTAGTGATAGGAGCCCCAGATGAGAAGGAGAAAGGGCTGGGTTCTAGTCTTAATCCTACTTCTAGCTTGATGTATGACCTTAGTCACTTAATCTTTTGGCCTCAGTCATCTTATCTTTACTTTCTTTTTCTTCCAAATGCATGTTAGAATAAAGTCTTCTTTGAAAAGTCTTAGTGAAACGAGCAAACAAGGGAATAGCATCCACCTCAATTCTTGCTGTGGTCTCCCGGCTCTGAGAATGTAGTCTTAGACTGTCAGAAGGATGTCAGCGGACTCCTACTGTGTAAAAGTCTCCACCCTTCTGCCCTTAGACAGTTGGTCTGTTAACTACTTTGGGAGGAAAACATGTTAAAAATTAGTTAATTTTCTATGAGTTATTTTGGCACATCAAATATATAAGAGAGAAGTTGGCATTTTCTCCGTGAGATACCTCTTAACTTTGCCCCACTCAGTGGAGACTGAGGGAAGAGAAAGGGGAAGAATTATGTTTAGAGATTGATCCAGTTCCCTAAAGTTAATATCAAGAGATCAGACTCTTACTAACTTTTTCAAAGTGTGAACAGAGAAGAACATTTGAAAAATAAACATCAAATTAAGTATTACTCAAGATAAACATACAAAAATCAGTTGCTTTCCTCTACACCAACAGAGAGAACCTCCAAGAGGAAATCACCAAATCGATACCATTTACAGTAGCCCCCAAGAAGATAAAATAGTTAGGAATAAATCTAACCAGAGATGTAAAAGACCTATACAATGAAAACTACAAGACACTACTGCAAGAAACCAAAAG
>NW_004444011.1:3809883-3811605 GCF_000243295.1 Trichechus manatus latirostris | reverse complement strand
CACCAACTTCATATGGAAAAGGAAGAGGCACCGGATAAGTAAAGCATCACCGAAGAAGAAGAACAGAGTGGGAGGCCTCACACTACCTAATTTTAGAACCTATTATACCACCACAGTAGTCAAAACAGCCTCGTACTGGTGCAACAACAGATACATAGACCAATGGAACAGAGCTGAGAATCCAGATGTAAATTCATCCACCTATGAGCAGCTGATATTTGACAAATGCCTAAAGTCCATTGATTGGGGAAAAGACCATTTCGTTAACAAATGGTGCTGGCATAACTGGATATCCATCTGCAAAAAACTGAAACAAGACCCATACCTCACACCATGCACAAAAACAAACTCAAAATGGACCAAAGACCTAAATATAAAATGGAAAACGATAAAGATCATGGAAGAAAAAATAGGGGCAATGCTAGAAGCCCTAATACATGGCATAAACAGAATACGAACCATAGGTAACAATGCACAAACACCAGAAGAGAAACTAGATAACTGGGAGCTCCTAAAAATCACACACTTATGCTCTTCAAAAGACTTCATCAGAAGAGTCAAAAGACAACCACCTGCAGACTGGGAGAAAATTTTGGCTACGACAAATCCGATTAGTGTCTAATCTCTAAAGTCTACAAGATACTGCAAAACCTCAACAACAAAAGGACAAACAACCCAATTAAAACATGGGCAGAGGATATGAACAGGCACTTTGCCGAAGAAGACGTTCAGCTGGCTAACAGACACATGAGGAAATGCTCACGATCATTAGCCATTAGAGAAATGCAAATCAAAACTATAATGAGATACCATCTCACCCCAACAAGGCTAGCATTAATCCAAAAAACACAAAATAATAACTGTTGGAGAGGTTGTGGAGAGAATGGAACACTTATACACTGTTGGTGGGAATGTAAAATGGTACAACTATTATGGAAATCGATTTGGCGCTTCCTTAAAAAGCTAGAAATAGAAATACCCTACGATCCAGCAATCCCACTCCTTGGAATATATCCTAGAGAATTAAGAGCCATCACATGATTAGATATATGCACACCCATGTTCATTGCAGCATTGTTCACGATAGCTAAGAGACGGAAACGACCTAGGTGCCCATCAATGGACGAATGGATAAACAAATTATGGTATATTTACACGATGAAACACTACGCAACGATAAAGAACAATGATGAATCCATGAAACATCTTATAACATGGAGGAATCCGGAAGGTATTATGCTGAGTGAACTTAGTCAGTCACAAAAGGACAAATACTGTATAAGACCACTATTATAAAAACCCAAGAAAAGGTTTAAACACAGAGACAACATTCTTTGATGGTTATGAGGGTGAGGAGGGAGGGAGATGGGTATTCACTAACTAGAAAGTTGAGAAGAATTATCTTAGGTGAAGGGAAGGATAGCACACACTACAGGGGAAGTCAGCACAACTGGACTAAACCAAAGCTAAGAAATTTCCTGAATACAACCAAACACATCAAGGGATGGGGGTCTGGGAACCATGCTTTCAGGGGACATCTAGGTCAATTGGCATAACAAAGTTTTTTAAGAAAATGTTCTGCATCCCACTTTGGTGAGTGGCGTCTGGGGTCTTAAAAGCTAGTGAGCAGCCATCTAAGATGCATCAATTGGTCCCAACCCACCTGGAGCAAAGGAGAGTGAAGAACACCATGGACACAAGGAAAGTATTAGCCCAAGAGAC
>NW_004444011.1:3776816-3809783 GCF_000243295.1 Trichechus manatus latirostris | reverse complement strand
CACAAGGAAAGTATTAGCCCAAGAGACAGAAAGGGCCACATAAACTAGAGGCTTCATCAGCCTGAGACCAGAAGAACTAGATGGTGCCCGGCTACCACAATGACTGCCCTGACAGGGAACACAACAGAGAGTCCCTGATGGAGCAGGAGAAGAGTGGGGTGCAGAACTCAAATTCTAGTAAAAAGACCAGACTCAATGGTTTGATTGAGACTGGAGAGACCCCGGAAGACATGGCCCCCAGACTGTCCGTTAGCCCAAAACTAAAACCATTCCCAAGGCCAACCCTTCAGACAAAGATTAGACTGGACTACGGGACAGAAAATGATACTCGTGAAGAGTATGCTTCTGAGCTCAAGTAGATACATAAGATTAAATGAACAGTTCTCATCCAGAGGCGAGATGAGAAGGCAGAGAGGGTCAGGAGCTGGTTGAATGGACATGGGAAATCCGAGGTGGAAAGGAAGAGTGTGCTGTCACAGTATAGTGAGAGCAAGTAGGGTCATAAAACAGTGTATGTATAAATTTTTGTATGAGAGACTAACTTGAATTGTAAACTTTCACTTAAAGCACAACTATAAAAAAAAAAAAGAAAAAACAAACCAAAAAAACATCGGTCAGCTTAAAAAAAAAATTAAGTGTTACTCTTTGCATCATCTCCCTTTCTCCAGAGATATTCTTAGAGAGTCCGTGTTAGGCATTAACACTTTTCTTTGAAGCACAATATACACTTGCTACTTTCATTTCATTATTTTAAGTTCTTCATTTTGGTGGACTTGAGGCAAATTACATGGCAGAATCTCTCATAGCCGGCTCACCATTCCAACCCGTTGGGAATCCAATATACAAAGCCCTTTGCTTCCCACTATGTGTAACTGTCCCATACCACATCGTGAATTAGGACCCCACATTATTGTTCAGAGAGAATTGGGGCATCTCCTTCCCTCTTAATTGGAGAGCATGGCTAATACCCCCAAATATAAACATGTAAGATCTGGAACCCAACCAGAATACACATTACCTGCAGTGTATTTTCCATTGCAGTATCAATGAATTGGAGTCCCTTGGTGGTGCAAACAGTTAACATGCTCACTGCTAATCAAAAGGTTAGTCTACCTAGAGGCAACTCAGAACAAAGGCCTGGCAATCTACTTCTGAAAACTCAGCCTTTGAAAACCCTATGGAGTGCAGTTCTACTCTGACATACATGGGGGTCGCTGTGGGTCACCGTGAGTTGGAATCAACTTGTTGGCAACCGATTTTTGGAGTCCGTGGTGGTGCAGATAGTTAATATGCTAGTTATTAACTGAAAGGTTGGAGGTTTGAGTCCACCCAGAGGCACCATGGACGAAAGGCTTGGTGATCTGCTTCTGAAAACTCAGTTACCCTATGGAGCACAATTCTACTCTGACACACATGGGGTCGCCGTGAGTCGGAGTCAATTCGACAGCAACTGATATGGTTTGGTTTATCAATTAATTAGGAATACCTACTGTCTTGGTCATCTAGTGCTGCCATAACAGAAATATCACAAGTGGATGGCTTTAACAAAGAGAAGTTTATTCTCTCACAGTCCAGTAGGCTAGAAGTCCAAATTCAGGGCACTGGCTCCAGGGGAAGGCTTTCTGTCTCTGTCGGCTCTGGAGGAAGGTCCTTGTCATCAGTCTTCCCTTGGTCTGGGAGCATCTCTGCAGGAACCTCAAGTCCAAAGTCAGCGCTCTGCTCCCAGTGCTGCCTTCTTGATGGTATGAGGTTCCCCACGTCTCTCTGCTTGCTTCTCTCTTTTATATCTCAAGAGAGATTGGCTTAAGACACTATCTAATCTTGTAGATTTCATCAGTATTACTGCTGCTAATCCATTTTATTACATCGTAGTGACAGGATTTACAACACATAGGGAAATAACCTCAGATTACAGAATGGTAGACAATCATACAATACTGGGAATCATGACCTAGCCAAGCTGACAGGTATTTTTGGGGGACACAATTCAATCCATGACACCTTAAACCAAAAAACAAAACTCATAAATAAAAGAGTAATGATGTGCATTGTACACATTACCAGAATAAATACTAGTAGCACACATAATTATAGATTGATTTTATGGAAATAATTAGAAACATTTGATTCAAGAGAAGGCCTGAAGTGATTGATGCTCATTTATATATTCATCCAATATTATTGGGTAATTTTGGGGAATAATGAATGCTGTATAAGACATAGCAGTAAGAAAACACAACGGTTGCTTGCTTTAAAAGCTTGGAAATAGATTTCACAAAATGGTACCCAAATAAGACAAAAGTAAGTGATATTAAAGGCATTAACACAGTGTTAAAGAACTTTTATTTGGTCTATATTAAGAGGATTTGTCCATTTTTATTCTAACAATTTAGTTGTTGAAATTTAGCTTTCCATAAAAAATAGGACTTGGAAAGCATTGGCAGTGATTTTGACTGAATAACCACATTGCTGTCAGGTTGAGGCAGTGGCCTAACATTTCAGATTGCTTCAACTTTGCAGTGCAGGCATACACTATTTGCTTGTGGAGGATTTATACAGTAGGTAAGACCTAGATTTGAAGTCTTAACTCTCCAGTGAACATGTATAGTACACCTGTGAGATCTTCATTTTGAGAAAACCCATTTTGTCAGTGGTCAAGATGTGTAACCTCGTTTTTTAAAAAAATGAATAGACTATATCTTAGAGCAGTTTAGGTTTACAGAAAAATTGTGCATAAAGCACAGAGAATTCTCATAAACTCCCTTCCCACCTGCACACCATCCTCTTAACATCTTGTATTTGTGTAGTACAGTTGTTATAATTAATGAGCCAATATTGATAACATTATTATTAACTAAAGTCCATAGCTTACATTAGGGCCCACTCTTGGTGTTGTACCATACAGACAAATTATCATGTCATGTGTCCACCATTACAGCATCATACAGGACAGTTTAACTGCCCTAAAAATCCTCTGTTCCACCTATTCATCTCACCCTATAACCTCTGTTTTAAAATAAGTGAACATATACATTATATTTAGGAGTTAATCTTCATAATTAGCTAACTGCTAATAAAACATCACAATGTATAGAGGACCACTAAAGGAGTAGCTGTTCACCAATGTAAGCCCAGTGATCAGAAATTGTCAAATTCTTAAATCTTTGAAAAAGTAAAAAAGGTTGACCTACTACATCTAAATATTCTTTATGTTTTCCTATAAGTCCTAATTTACTTCTTTATGGCATTTTTAAAATATATTTTGAAAATAACAATAAAGCAGTAATTTCCTGTATCTTTTTTCCCCATTAAGCCTTAAAATGCAGGTGAGACTGATGCTACTGGCTTTGTTCACTGTTAGCATCAGTGTGATTTGGTTAATGCTAGAATTTTGCAAAGTGGAGTCAACTTGCCATTACCATGTGGTAGGAGCTGACTACAGCAAGGGTCCTGGCCATCACATCTACCTGCTTGGCTCCTTCAATATTATTTTCCGCCTGTCCTTCCAAACCCACCCTCCAGTTGACTTGGCAATATTGTAATTAATATTGGAGGGGAGACAAGCTGCTGCCCTCAGTCCTGACCATTTCTCTTTCTACCCAGGCCTGTTCAGAATGTGGAAATTAAGTTGAATTCAATTCATAAATTCAGCATCTTGAGTACAGTTTATTTTTGTATTATTTAGTGAAACAGTGAGTGAATTGAGCTGCAAGGTCCTTGGAATCAGAACTGTTTCATTTGATATCACTGTGCATGTTATTATTCTAATAATAATACAAATAGAATTTGATGCTGTTTGCTGATCATCCGTCTTATTGATGCCATTGAACAGAATGCAGAGACACAAGGGAAATTACACAGCATTTTAGCTTTGGTGTCCTTTGAAAATGAAGGTCTTTTCAGAAATGCAAAAGACAAAATGACTTACGGCTCCATCCATTTCTGTCTGGTTTGAGTGCACCCCTTGCTATTCCTGAGCTACCTATTAATGAGAATCCTGTGGAAATTTGAGTTTGGATTAAATATTAAAAATGCTTTATCCTTTTAGAATCTCATCCCTAGTTTTGTAGATTGGAAATTCTTGCTTTGTTCAAACCAAGTCTGAACTCTAACTTGATTAAAACATGCCAACTTTTCAAATGCAGGCTGTGCCCGCTGTCAGTCTGGCTTTGTAGGTTCCAGAGAAAGCCTTTTTTTTTTTTTCTGGGTTGCTGAATTTACTTTCAGTAATTCAGATATTTCTGAGGTGGACCCTGGCTACCACACGCAGTGGAGTGAGTGGGTCTGTGATAGGTCTTCTACCTAGAGGGAAGGCTCATCAGCAGGGTTGGGGTGGGGGACCCTGCCTAGGGTGGCTGGTGAATGGGAAGACAGATGCCCCCTTGTTCTCTGAGTTTTTCCCGTCTTTTCTCAGAATCCCCTCACAGCCTACCCGAGATAGACAAAAACCAAAAGATAGCAGCACAGCCAGATACCAGCTAGGGAACTTTCCTTCTGTCTTCCCATGGTGCTTGTCTTTGTGATGCTTTTGGGTGATAACTGTATCGATTTGTGCCTTTTGTCATTTGAGCCTGTTGATAGATGGCCTTGGCAGCTTGATGAAGCTGTCATGGTTGAGATGCTTTAAGGCATGGTGACATGATCTCCTTTGTGAAAATGTAGAGGTGAAGCAGGGCCCTGATGAGCCACTTTGGTAAGGGTTATAAGCACCATGGAGAGGTACGTTCCAGTGACCGTGGTGGTGGATACCAAACCAAACCAAACCAGTTGCCATCGAGTCGATTCCAACTCATGGCGACCCCACATGCATTAGAGTAGAACTATGCTCCATAGGGTTTTCAATGGCTGATTTTTTTGAAGTAGATTGCCAGACCTTCCGAAGGGCCTGTGGGTGGACTCAAACCACTAAGCTTTTGGTTAGCAGTCAAGTGTGTTAACTTTTTGCACCACCCAGGGACTGTGGTGGTGTATAGGGTCAGCCTAACCACCAGCTGCTGGAATGGCTTCATTTTTGAAAGACTGTCAAGAAAGAAGATGGATTAGAATTTTTCTGTGAGGCTCCAATGTATAGAACTCTGGTCTTTGTATAGAAGCCACAGGGAGAGGCAGTGTTTGTAGTGAGATAAGCAGGAATTTTGAAGTTACACAGACCTGGTTTTGAATTCATTTATGAGCTGTGTGACTTAGAGAAATCTGTTTAATCCCACGAACCTTCATCTGAAAATGTCTAAAATTATACAGATCTTGCAGAGTTGGGTGGATAAGAGGAAATCTAGTCAAAGTACTGGAAGGTTGCTGGCATGCAGTGGGTATGAAGTAAGAGGCAGCTGCTTTGTAGTGAGTTTCGTTCATCCATTCAACAAGCATGTGGTGCCTATTCTGCTTTGAGCATTATGTTAGGCACTGGGCAGACAAAAAGAAATAAGAGAAGGAAACTGCCCTTAAAATCTAGTGCTTACCATGTAGTGGGAACAGAGAGTAAACAGACAGTTAAATAGACGGCAGTAAGTTCAGTGATAGATAGAAGGAGCTGGTGACACATCAAAGGGGCTCCTAACCCATACTGGTGGGGTCAGAAAGCTTTTTCATGAGGAAGAAACTTTCTAAACTGTGCTGTGAAAGGTGAGTTATCCAGGCAAAGAGGGCTGGGATTCCCAGCAGATACAGGAGCCTGTGCAAAGGCCTGCATAGAAAAGAGAACAAGGATCTTTACAGAACTGAACAAAATTCGAGGCACCTGAGCATAGACATAACAGGATGTGTTGGGCGTCAGGAGTGGTTGGAAAGGAGTGGAAAGAGAATGAGCTAGGGCCAGTAGGCCTGTGACAGAGTCTAGATTTTATGCTAAGGGCAATAGGGAGCCATTGACGGTTTTAGGCACAGAATGACATGATCAGATTTGCTTTTTGAAAGGTCGCCGACTACAGTGCGGAGACTGGAGTACAAGAGTGGGGAAGGCAGTTGTGAGACAGTAGGCAGGGACACTTGTCGTTAAGCTGTGGCGGTAATCCATGTGCGGAAGGAGGAGAGCCTGATTCAGGGTAGAGGGAGTGGCAGGGAGAATGGAAAAAAGCAGATGGATTCAAGGCATATTAAGAATCTGGAAACAACAGGAAGTGGTGAGTGGAGGAGAGGGAAGGAGAAAGAGGAGTCAAGGCTGACTCTTAGTTTCTAGCATGGACGTCAGGGATGTCTTACAAGATAAAGAGCAAAGTGAGAAGCTGGGATAGATAAGGAGTTTGGTTTTGGCTGCTGTTTGGGGGTTATATAGAATACTCAAGGAGAGACGTTAAAAACACAGGCTAAAGCCTAGGAGAGAGACCTGAATTCTTTGCAAAATTTTATCAATTTTATTAGTTACATCAACTAACAAGGGTAACCAGAAAGGTTAGGGAATTTTCTACATTTTTGTTGTTGTTGTTAATTGTCATCAAGTCGTTTCTGACTCATGGTGACCCCTTGTGTGCAGAGCTCCATAGGATTTTCAAGGCTGTGACCTTTTGGAAGCAGATTGCCGGGCCTGTCTTCCAAGGCGCCTCTGGGTAGGCTTGAATTGCCAACCTCCCGGCTAGTAGTAGAGTGCTTAACTGTTTGCACCACCCAGGGACTCCCTTTAGTTGGGTAGTAACAGCAAATTCAAAGCTATATTTTAAAAAACCTTTCGGAAATGGTGGTACATATTGCTACCACTTACTTTTTGTACCTCTGGGTGTAACTCGACCCTAAATGCCAGTAAATTTCCATTAGTCCTTAAACTAGCCCAAGACAGATTTGGCCAGCCCCGCATGCACAGAAGGGCCAGCTGTAACCGCTAATTGACCTCAACAGAGGGCTCAGCAACAGGAGGAACGAGTCAGAAGGAAAATTATCACCCCGACCCTATTCCGAAGCAAGAGGTCCGACAAGAACCACATCACCTCCTGTTTCCTGGCCACGTTCTAGAATTTCCCCTCCCCAGTAAGTCTGTGTGGCCGCCATCTTGCTGCCCAAGTCACTTATAAGCCCTGCTTCCCCATAGCTCCGGGAGTCGGGTCTGAGGAACCTCCTCCTGGCTCCCTGCTCTGCGCATTGCAATAAAGTTACTTTCTGTTTCTTAGAGACTGGTGTCCAGATGATTGGCAAGTCTCAGCTTACCAGGTTCGGTAACACGGGGTTCATGGGAAGCTTCTGTCCCACGGACAGTATGTGCTGCTGGCAGGCAGGGCCCTATATAACAGTTTGAAATGGAAAAAATAGATGTGTGCTGCAAATTACGTTTTTACAGGGTATTTTATGAGGTGGTGTTGAATCATTGAATTTTTGGTAGGAGAATATGAAATTTGAAAAAATTTTTATTTGGTATACGTATGTACCTCTGAACTCTAGGGGTAGAATTTGTGTTCACAAGGGGTGCACATATGTACCTCTGGACTCTTGAGGGTATAATTTGTGGAATGAGGCATAAAACAAAAACCATATTACCTGTCAAAAATTCAGACACACTCAATGATTCAGCATGCCCTTCATTACTGAAAACACATAATATCAATGAAAAATTAAAAGGAAAACAAATTGCATCATGAAAGGGTTAGTAAAGCAGATTTTAATGTATTTAGAAAAATGGCAAAGTGGACATTATAGAGACAAAACATTTTAAGAAAGTAAGACATTCCTGAGGGAAATTATTTTAATAGATGATGATAGCAAGACTGATGGCTAAGAGCTGAATGACTTTGTAATTAAAGATTGCTCCTTAGGGAATTATGAAATTTTTCTCTTAGGGAATAGACAGGAGCCCTTCTAGCCACGCCTCACTTGTATCTCTTCCTTTGCAAATAAAACTAAACAAAAAAAGAGTTCTAGTCTGCAGATAAATACAGTTGTTTTTAATTGTATAACTGTTCCTTTTGATCACATAGGAGATATTTTAATTTAAAAACTCTGAAGCTAAAACAGGTTAGCAGAAAGGGTGCAGTAATCAGACATTTAATGTTTGGAATGCTTAGCATTTGTGTACAACTGTCTGTCTTGTTATGATTTCCTGTACTATAGCAATGAGGATAAGTTTTTTGTGTGTACAAGAAAGGAGACTTCTTAGCGTCCACTGGTGTTACTTTTAACCACATTTAAAAAAGACCCAGTACTTGGCTGCTAACTGAAAGGTCAGCGGTTCAAATCCACCAGTGGCTCTGCAGGAGAAAACACCTGGCGATCTGTTTCCGTAAAGATAACAGCCTAGGAAATCCTATGGGGTAGTTCTACTCCGTCACATGGGGTTGCTATGAGTCTCGACTCGAGGGCACACAGCAACAACAACACAGACCTTGGTTAGGAAAAGCTACACAAAAACTGCCCAAAATGCACTGGGGACAAATTGCACTGTCTTTGAGAAGCTTACTCTTATTATCTCTAAATTTCATTTCCCTTTAAGACACTTTATTTAAAGTAATTTCTGCAGAGGAAATTGCTACAGAGTTAATGATCTAGATCTTATGGAAAGCTAAGAATATAAAATGAATGTCATGCCCAACACACACTTAAATTTCTTAGCAAGGTAACTCACACTACATGGGCCTGCCGGTTTCTTGAGCCAAAATCCTCAACTCTGCCTCAAGTTACAACTTAATGGCACTGTAGGATAAAGGCATTTAAAATCTTGCTGATTTTCAGTGAGCATGTTGGTTTTATAATTGGAGATTAAGAAACAGTTTAGAGATGAGGTAGTGCTACTTTGCTCTAGCAAAGTATACAATGGGACCTTCAAATCCTTTTCTTGTTTTGGGGGGAGTGGGGAAGGTACAGATACAAAACACAGATACAGAGACCAGAAGGGGAAAACATAAATCCAGATTTCTGCTCAGGAATTTGAGTTCAACCACAGCAGAGTCAGTGCCTCAGCTCTTCGTTAGTAATGCCTTCACAGCAAGCAATCTTCAACCCATGTCTTATTAAAAAACAAAAAGATGGGTGGCCACATGGTGAGGTAAATTTCTATCCAGCATGACACTGTAAAGCATGTTGGTGGCAACACCCAATTCATTTTGCTAGGAGTATCTGACTGTTGGAATGAGCAGACTCAAAAATCTTTGTGCTTTGGTTCAATCTTGATTTTCTAGAACATCCCTCACCGCAGGAGCTAACATCAGTGATTTACATTTGCCAACCACCACCTGTATGTGACAAAGCCAGGAGCAACACTGGCTTCCATTATGCCAAAGCCATGTGTTTGATGAAAGTAAAAGTAGGAGATCATTTACCTACATGGTAAATTCTTGAGGATAGGGATTCTAGGGTATAGTTTTCCTATTGATTATGGGATACTCTGTAAATTACATGTTTAATTAATGCTTTCTGATGAAGATGGTGACAGTTGTGACATGCTACATATCCAGCTGAGACTTTCCATAACTGAATGAAATAAATAGTGGACTCTAGCTGTCCATCACGTATTGACTTTAAACTGACATCTCTGGTGTAGCTGAGAGAGAAGACATAATTATTCCTAAAGGTGCTATGACAAGGTAATTTTACATTTACTGCTTGAGAACAACCTCTAAGTTGGGGTTTGCTGAATAGTGGCAAAGGGATCAGAAAATTGAAGTGGGATAAGCTTTCCGTTTTTAAAGAATATGAGTGAAGTTAACATTTATATCACTTGATGACTTCTCCATGTCATCATGCTCATGAAATGTTGACAAATTGAAGATTAGTATACCAAAAGATCCTATTTTTGCCTTAAAATATTTATGCATAGATAAAATACTCAAAATTATAAACAAAAATATTAACAAGGATTACTTCTTGGGGTTGGGACTATAAGGGATTTTTTCTTGTTTTTCCAACTTGTCTGCATTGAATGTTTGTTTTATATCCAGAATAAATAACATTTAAAAAATTAGTAGTGATGCCACCCCACAAAACCCAGTGATGACCAACCTAAGGCAATTGAATCAAGGGATTTAAAACAATTCCCTCTGAAATGCATATTACCTTTGGCGAGGATGGGTCTGCATAGAAAGGATGTAGAGTGAGAAGGTGGAGTCCGTGGGTGGTGCAAATGGCTAACACTCTTGGCTGCTAACTGAAAGGTTGGAGGTTCAAGCCCACCCAGAGGCACCTTGGAAGAAAGGTCTGGCAGTCTACTTCTGAAAAATTAGCCATTGAAAACCCTATGGAGCAGAGTTCTACTCTGACACAGAGGAGGTCACCATGGGTTAAATCAACTTGACCACAACTGGTTTGTTTTTAGGTTTTTTTTAGACTGAGATAACACTCGAATATGGAAGATTGTGGTACAGGTTGAAATGTAAATTCTTGCAACCACACAACAGGCAGATGCTCAGCAGAATGACTGATGGCTTTCAGGAAAGTCCACAGTATTTCAGTATTCTGCCCTCTGGTACAATGGGTTACTTTATATGGCCTGTCTGGCCCTGGGTTTGTAATCCTCCCAAAGTGATTGGTCAGGCTGCAATCTTGCAAGTGATTGGTTGATTTACTATCTGCACAAACACCTTGCAAGTGATTGGTCCACCCTATAGTTGACCTTTACCGGGATTGGCTGGGGGCTCCACCCAGTCTGACCTTTACCTGGATTGGTTAGAGAACAAGGGGTACATGGGCTAGCCTATAAAAATCCTAGAACATGGAGCCTCAGATGGGGCTTCCTGATTCACAAGAGTTAGGACAGAAGCACTCCTTTGAACAGAGGGCCCTGCCCTGTACAACCCTCGCAGACCAAGTAAGCCCATGACAGCAACAGAGGCAGTGGCTGTGATGGTACCTGAAGAAGAGAGACAACGAGCAGATCCAGGCAGTGGCAGCAGTGTAAAGATCGAACCTCAGCAGAGAGCTGAGAGGAGCCACCAATAGCTGAGTCTGTCAAATGTCATCATTGAATTTCCTGTTTGAAAGTTTCCTGATGAGTGAGAATGAACATTGGTTTTTGGGAAGGGTAAGTGGGTCCCCTTTGAGACATAAGTGGGTCTCCTTTTAGAGCCTATCATTAAGAATCTGGAATTTAGAGGGAAACTTATAAAGCTAAAATGTAATGAATCCCAAACAGAAATCAATTTCCACAAATTAACTCCAGTTAAAGATTTTTGCTTCTTTGTTTTATAGTGGGAAAGAGAGAAAAATACACACTAAGCATGTTATTTTGGAAAAAAAAAAAAGTGAAAATAACACCGCTAGCGGAAAGAAAAAGAGGCATTGAGAGGACTCGGGTTCAACTGATGGTTGCCGCTTCAATGTTCTTAGGAGGTTCTCTGCCATTTGGTTCTCCAAGTTTAATGCTTTGTTTTTAACTAATTTGAAAATTCAGGGTGTGCAGGGCTTAGGGAAGGCTCATCTTGCTGAAGAAATGACTCCCTAAATAAAGTGAATATATGGACCCTTTATCATTTTTATTGGAGTGGAGTGCTTAGACTCCTGAGGATGTGTCTGGTAGACGTTGACGTTCTTCCTTTGTGCTCAAATTATCATCGATGCTTCTCTAGAAAATGTTGAAGTCTTTTAGATTGAACTGTATGAAATCAACATTTACTTTGTGAAAACTGTTGAATATCTGCAGTTTCATGTGGTTCGACCTAATACATTCTAAGTGGATCTAAGACCATGATTCCTCACACTTGGCAAAGGATGGACTTGCATGTTTTTAAGAACAAAGTGTAATAGGAAATAGAAGCAAAACCTTTTTTTTAAATCTGAAATTTCTAGAATAGTACAAGGATGTTGTTGTTGTTTGTTGTTGACTTGATTCCAACTCATAGCTACCCTACAGGACAGAGCAGAACTGCCCCATAGGGTTTCTTAAGCTGTAATCTTCACGGGAGCAGATCACCAGGTCTTTTTTCCCACAGATCCGCTGGTGGGTTCAAATTGTGGACCGTTTGGTTAGCAGCCTAGCTCTTAACCACTGTGCCATCAGGGCTCCTTTAGTACAAGGATTAAAAAACAAAACAAAACCCGTTGCTACTGAGTTGGTTCCAACTCATAGCGACCCTATAGGACAGAGTAGAACTGCCCCATAGGGTTTTCAAGGCTGTAATCTTTACAGAAGCAGACTGCCACATCTTTCTCCTGAGGAGTGGCAGGTGGGTTCCAACCATCGACCATTAGGTTAGCAGCTGAGTGCTTTAACCATTGCACCACCAGGACTCCTTAGTCCAAGGAGACAGGGAGGTAAATAATATAAGTGAAGCAAAGTGATGTTGTTAGTTGCCATCGAGTTGATTACAACTCATGGTGACCCTATGTATTACAGAGTAGAACTGTTCCATAGAATTTTCTTGGCTGTAATCTTAGTGAAAGCAGATTGCCAGGTCTTATCTTCTACAGTGTCACTGGGAGGGTTCAAATTGCCAACCTTTGGGTTCGCAGTCAAGTGCAAACTGTTTGCTCCATGAGGTGCTATAAGATAAAACTGAAGGGTACTGAATTTCTTCACTAATTTGAAAGTTATCTAGATTCTAGGTTGAAGATAACCTTTTCTCCACATGTAAACACGATATTCAATAAAAGAATAAGCATAATTATAATTCTTAAAATGAATGTTTTTTTATTTAGGAAAACAAGTGGTTATCAAATACTCCAGAGAAACGTGTTTATATTCAAATAGTAAGATCTTAACATATGAGAAGGTCAGTATTCCTTAGATTGGTGTGTTGATAGTTTTCTTCAGATCAATATTTTGATTTGTTGACTGTCAATAGGTAACATTTGGTAGAAAAATAATCTGATTTTTTAAACTTCTCTTATTTTTTAAAAATAATCTTATTTTAGGACAGTTTAAGATGTGCGGAAAACTTGTGAAGATAGCACACAGAGTTTCCGTGGACTCCATACCCAATTTCCCTATTATTAACTTCTTAGTATTAATATAGTTAGACATTATTAGTATGCTACATTTGTTATAATTAATGAACATTGATATATTATTTTTAACTAAAGTCCATAGTTCATTCAGATTTCTTTAGTTTTTACATAATGCCCTTTTTCTGCTCCAGAATCCCATGCAGGACACCACATTACAAATGACAGTTTTCTCAGACTTTCCTTGTTTTTGATGACATTGACATGTTTTAGGGGTACTGGTTGGGTATTTTGTAGAGTGTCTCTCAATTGGGACATATCTGATGTTTTTATCATGCTTAGACTGGCTTCATGGTTTTTTGGGAGAAAAGATCACACAATAAGGTGCCATTTTCATCACATCATATCAAGGGGCGTACTGTCATCTCTAGTTTTGCCTTTTCCAGAATGTCATATGATTTGAATCATACCTTGTGTCACCTTTTCAGACTAACTTCTACCACTTAATAATTTGCATTTATAATTCATCCGTGTCTTTTTGTGGCTTGATAGCTCATTTCTTTTTATCACAGAATAATATTCCTTTGGATTTGTTTTTCCATTGGCCTACTGAAGAACATTGTAATTACTTCCAGTTTTTGGCAGTTTTGAATAAAGCTGATATAAATATTTCTGTGTAGTTTTTGTATGGACATAAATTTTCAAAACAGTTGTGTAAATACCTAGGAGCATGATTGCTGGGTCATATGGTAAGCCTTTGTTTAGCCTTGTAAGAACCTGCCAAGCTGTCTTCCAGAGTGACTATACCATTTTGCATTCCCATCAGCAATGAATGAGAGTTCCAGTTGCTCTGCATGTTCACCAGCATTTGGTGTTGTCTGTTTTTTGGATTTTAGCCATTCTAATAAGTATATAGTGGTATCTTGCTTTAATTTGCAATTCCGTAATGACAAATAATGTTAAGCATCTTTTCATATGCTTGTTTTCATATGTTTATTTGTTCTTTGGTGAGGTGTCCGTTCAGATCTTTGTCCATATTTTGAATTGGGTTGTTTGTTTTCTTATTGTTGAGTGTTAAGAGTTCTTTGTATAACTTCACTTATTTTTCACAACCAAATATTCTACACATTTTAAGAGATCTTAAGTGAGATCATCAACTTGTTAATTTTATAGCATATTTTCGTTAATTCAGAGTAAGGTTTACCTTACAAGGTTTGACAATTTATTTGTTAAGTGTTCAACTATTTTTTTTTGTACACTTCATATGGGCTAGACAAGGATCCTACTTATAGAGCTTATGATTCAGTGAGGAAGATTCAGTGGGAGATATTATTATAGATTTAATTTGATGGGAAATGAGGCAGAAAGTTTCAAGGATATTATCCCCTTAATATCCTCTTCATCCTATGCTGATTCTGGCCTTAGAGACTTCAGAAGTCTTCTGGAGACATTTTTGCATTCTCAGAAGGAATGTTAAAAATCCTAATTCTGGGTAATTTTGTTTTACTCCAGACTCTTTGAGTACTAAGTTTCTGTTCTGTAGTTTCTCGCCAAAGCACTTTCCCCTCCAGGGAGGAAAATATTTGATGAACAAAAAGTACCTGTGAACTCTCACTTTTTTCTACCTCATACTAATTGGAAGGGCCACCTGGTCAGGCCATTCATTTCACTTTAGTTTATAAGATAAGGGATTATAATTATGTTTGAATTAACCAAATAATGTACAATTCACTGATCAGTGCCTACGAATTTTGATTTAATAGCATCCTGCCCTTTACGGCTTAGAAGCTTTTCTCACTGGCTTTGAATTAGGATGCTTAGGTCAGTGAGAGCTTTTGTGAGTCAAAAATGACCACCTTCATACTTGGAAAGACTTAAGCTGACAAATCAAGTTTTTAATTACAGGAAGTAATGACAAACTACTGTAGATGCAATTAAAGGCATTTTTGTGTGGGGGAAGCTTTTTTGTCTTTTATATTTTTTCCCTAAGCTCATTATGAAAAATGCTATGCTATTTCATGCTTATAGTCTGAATTCCATAGCTTCCTGCTGTGAATGTGGAAATGAATTTTGTTGAAATCAAAAAAATTAGTTAATAGGATTTTCTAATCTGTTACTTAATAGAGGTGGTTTAACTTTTTAAAGAAAATATTTACTTTGCTCTCGATTTAACTGAACCAGTCATCTGACTTCTTCTATCAAGTCTCATATTTCTTTCTGTGACCAAGGACTTGCTTTAAATTTTACTAGTTAAGATTGGATTAAATAAAACCATAAGTTGATTCTTCAAATATTTTAGAATTCAAATGTATAGAATATTTTTTTTCACTTAACAATGCGAAGGTTTTTTTTTTCTTTTCTTTCTTTTTAAATGTTCACTCTGGCATGTGGTAGCTACCAGAGGAACAAGTGGGTCTGGAAGGGCATCTTAGGTCAATCCTAAAAGCCTAGGGTAGAACTGAGTTGGCAGAATATAATCCTGCCAGTTGACATTTTGCCAGCCTTTGAAATTTACTCTCATATGAAAAGTACTGTAGAATTTTTTAATAACATAGTAGACATGCTACCTAGGAGCCTACTCCCTAATGTTCCCTTAATTACTCGCCTGCCAAGATGACTTGTTATTTGAAAGCTATCGTGGTAGAGGTTGGACTCCATGTATTATGATTGCTTTTCCTTCTGAGTATTTTTTAATTAGAAATTTTCAAAGTGCACCACTAAGTATTTCCCTATTTTACAGATTTGTAAATTGAAATACATGTAAGTGAGCTGATTTTGGCAGGCTGAAGCTCCAGGAGTAGATCTCCGTTTAGCTTTATCTTCTTCTATGCACTGCAGTGCCAATAAGGCAGCAGCACTATGGGTCATTTTATGTGAGTCCTACTTCTGCTCACCATTCCTTCTACAAATATATGTCAGACAGCAACCACATGCCAGCCAGTGGGGCTGCAAATGTAGATAATGCTCAGTCCTTTTCTTTAAGCCTGGTGGGAGAGATGGCACATGATTGTGGTAAAGGGTATAAGTGCTGACTAGAGAAACGGAGCATGCAGTGGGGACTGAGGTGGGTAGGAGCAAGGAGATCAGAAGCAAATTGGACCAGGGAACGTTGCCCAGGGGAGGTGACTGTTGAAGAATGAATTGGAGTTTGCCAGACACAAAAGAGGACATTCCAGGCAGTTGGAAGCACAAGAGATCATGTGTTCAAGAAATGACCTGTGAATAATCTGTTGAGCTCAAAGCATAGCATGTGGACAGGGCATGCTGGGAAGTGAGGAAGATGGGGTCAAGTCAATGAAGTACCTAGTATGTTAGGAAGCCTGGACTTATTCCTATGGACAATAGGGTGCAACTGGATACTTGGGGGGGTGACATGATCAAATTTGCATTTTAGGCAAGTCCAATGAGAAGAGCTTACATTCTGTCTTATAAAAAGTTGCTGCTAGAAGCCCTTCATCCACTCTGTATAGCTTCCATGTATTGATCTCCTACTATGTTCATATAAAACCTGTTGCCATCGAGTCATTTCCGACTCATAGTGACCTTATAGAACAGAACTGCCCCATAGAGTTTCCAAGGCTGAAAATCTTTACAGAAGTCAACTGCCACATAATCACTGCACAATCAGGGCTCCTACTATGTTCATATACTCTCATAATTTTTATCTCTATCTACTGTTCTTATCTACCTCATCCTCATTCCAAGCTTATAATCAAGAGTAAGTCCAATATTATAAATAAAATAATAATAATGACCCATTTATGTAAGGATATTGCGGTCACCATTGTATTCAGTAGTAAGGAGCTCGTGCACCCTTGGGAAAGAAGTTTCAGTTGGGAGTTGAAGGCAGTGGGCCCATAATGGGTTGGGAGGTCAAAATAGTGAAGTCGGGAGATACACCTAGTTGTTCTTTGTAGAAGCCTGGCTATGAAAGGAAAGAGATAACCAGAAGAGTGTAAGAAGAGTGTGGTCCGTATGGAAACTTGGGAGAGTGGTGGCATAAAGAAAGACGGTGGATGTACTCACTTTTAATAGGTGGAAGAGGAGGAGGAGGTTTGAGAATATCTTCTCCACTGTCAATGAAGGAAGAGTAGAAGTTGGCACTGGGTACAGGTAAGAGTGTCCATTGTGGTGCAGGAAGTTGGAGAAGTCTTCCATTTTTCCAATGAATGCCTTGTGCTGAGAATGATAGAAGCAGCTGGTAAGGAGGGAGGCTTGAAGAGAGTGGATAGGGTTTGAAGAAATGTTTGTGTGGGAATGATAGGGGAACGTTGAGAAAGATTATCACCAGGGCCCTGTGTGAGCCCAGCGGAGACTAGGGACCACAGATAGGTAGTGGCACCACTCAGCAAAACTGAGAAATTGTCATCATCAGTGGTCAGCAGCGCAGTGAGGGAGCAGAGACAGTTGATACTGGGACTGACTTTAAATTGAGGTTTGGTTCTGTGGGTATGTATGATAGGAGAATAAGTTGTCAAAGGAGTCCAAGGTTTTGAGAAAAGCCTGGGGCGATGATAGATAATGATGTCCAGTCTGCTTACGAATACATATGCACCCAGGAGGGACTGAGAGAAGACAGGATGGTGGTCAGAGTGGGAATTGTAAGAACTGAAAGGTTGTGATGGAATATCAGAGTTGAAGATTTCAGAGCTTGAGCAACAGCTCTGGGCAACACTAAACTTTAAGGGACGCCATGGGCATGCAGGTAAGTGCAGTCAAGGATCCTTGGAGATTAAGAGGTCAAAGAACATGGAGACAAAGGTGAGAACGGGTTGTCTTAAAGGTACCGAAGCCACCCAGGGTGGTGACAGAAATTGGAATGAAGAGAGTGAGTAGGAGTCAAGCTCCAATATCATCAGTGAACAATGGGGTCAGTATTGAATAGAAATAAAGAGGAATACAATGCAGGACACGCTACTCAGTAGAAGAAAGCTGCTTACTTGCATTAAAAATATTAGAAATAACTCCTAAAATCTGATTTTAATTACAGTCTCTCACAATGGATTTTAACTAGTAAAAACCAGTTGCCAGGGAGTTGATTCCAACACATGATGACCCCATGTATGTCAGAGTAGAACTGTGCTCTATAGGATTTGCAGTTGCTGATTTTTCAGAAGTAAATCACCAGGCCTTTCTTCCAGGGAGGCTCTGGTGGACTTGAACCTCCAAACTTTTGGTTAACAGCTGAGTGCTTAACCGTTTACACCAGTCAGAGCTGTAATGGATTGTAGGGTTTTGGAGAAGGTCAAAAATGCCAAAAGTAGAAATCTGTTGGAATTCTGAAAGCCTGCAAATATTACCTGTCACTCATCTCTCAGGTGAGGTTTTACAGGTTCCACAAGAAAAAGAGGTAGCTCTTTCTCCTTTGCTGAGTTTCACCTTACCACAATAAACACAGTAGGAAGAAAACTATCACAAAGCATAATATCAACACATGTCTCTCTTAAGACCTTTTATTTTGAGGGGATTAAAATAAGTCTTACAGGGTAGCAAACTGTTCTCTCCTTCAAAGATTTTTTTCTACCCATCACCTGATTTGACTTGCTCTGTGTGATACCAAGTTCTGGAATGCTTCCTACCTATTGGCCACAGTGGTGGTTGGATTAGAAAGCATAGTCCCCTGAGGTTGTCTTGTAGGCAAGGAGACCCAAATTGCGTTTTCTTCCCATATACCCGTGGGCAGTCCTAGAGCCTGATTCCCTATGGGAAATCCCCCCCAGCTTTATTATTAGAAAACTTTGGCTAACCATTCCATGTCTGCCCTTCCTGCTCCTACCTGGGACCTATCAGACTGCTTCTAAGGCAGGCTATGGGAAGAATAACTTTTAAGCACACTGTGTGTGCTTTGATCAGAAATATGTTTTTAGTTAAACTGCACCATAGTAATTCACCAGGGGTTCAGAGTGGAGGGGAGAGGCAAGTAGGTGGAGCATGGGGCATTTTTAGGACAGTGAAAATACTCTGTGTGATACTGTAATGGTGGATATGCGATATCATGCAGTTGTCAAAACCCATAGAACTATGCAACAGAAAGAGTGAACCCTAATGTAAACTATGGACTTAGTTAATAATAATGTGTCAGTCTTGGCTCTTTAAACATAACAAATGCAGCACACCAGTGCAAGATGGTAACAGGAGAAACTGTGTGGGAGGAAAAGGGAGTATATGAGAACTCTGTACATTCTGCACAATTTTTCTATAAACCTAAAACTGCTCTAAAAAATAAGTCTATTTAAAAAAAGCAGTAACCCATTTCATCTTACTTTTCTTCCTCAATTTGAAAAAAAACTTACTGAAGATTATATTTCTGTTATGAATTGAATTGTGTCCCCCCAAAATGTGCGTCAGCTTGGCCTAGGCTGTGATCCTAGGCTGTGATTCTCAGTATTGTGTGGTTGTCCACCATTTTGTGATCTGATGTGATTTTACTAAGTATTATAAATTCTACCTCTATGATGTTAATGAGGCAGGATTAGAGGCAGTTATGTTAAGGAGGCAGGACTGAATCTACAAGATAAGGTTGTATTTTGAGTCAATCTCTTTTGAGACATAAAGGAGAGAATCGAGCAGAGAGACCGGGACATCATACCACCAAGAAAGAAGCGACAGGAGCAGAGTACCTCCTTTGGAGCTGGGATCCCTGAGCAGAGAAGCTCCTCGACCAGGGAAACATTGATGACAAGGACCTTTCCCCAGAACTGACAGAGAGAGAAAGACTTCCTTAGAGGTGGTGCCCTGAATTTAGACTTCTAGCCTCCTAAACTGTGTTAAAGCCATCTACTTGTGGTATTTCTGTTATAGCAGTGCTAAATGACTAAGTTTCCTTTTTAGATTTTTCAAACTAAGAGCTATTATTTAAATACAAGGTACCCCCAAAGTCTAAGACTTTAAAGACTTTAGGTTTATCTTGTATGTGTTAAATTCCTCCCTATGTATGGGACTTTATGTAAAGCATAATAAATATGTGGTCCCTACCCCTGTGACAGAGTCCCTGAGTGGTGCAAATGGTTAAACACACTCAGCTGCTAATTGAAAGACTGGAAGTTTGAGTCTACCTAGCGGTGTCTCAGAAGAAAGGTCTGGAGATCTACTTCCGAAAAATCAGTGATTGAAAACCCTATGGAACTCAGTTCTACTCTGACACACCTGGGGTTGCCGTGAGTCAGTGTCAACTAGACAGTAACCAGTTTTACTCTATGGCATACACAGAGAGTCTATTTCCTGAAATAAAACGAAGCAACATTCTAAGATTTTTGTTTAGCTGTTGGGATAGAAAACATAGTCCCCTGAGGTTTAGCTGCGTAAAAAATTCAATAGTACTTGAAAGATTTTGCCTAGCTCTTTAACAGAGATGCTTGGATGAGTTCTCTGGCTTCCTTCTAATCAGGAAAGGCTTACTGGAGAATTAAAAGATGCAGGATTAAGAAAATAGAACACAATAAAAGCAGTGCAAACTTGTTACTGGATTATTAGGGTAGTATAAAAAAAAGGGACTCCAGAGGATTAAGTTGATGTAGTTTGGAGTTAGGGTAAAGTTGCTGTGATGGTTTGTTGTGGAAGTTATTTAAACTGATGAACAACTTCAGAAGATTGGCCCAGGAACTGAATTGGACAAATCTGAACCAATAAGTGGAGCTTAGTATCACCTTTTGAATTCATCCGGTCATGAACTCTGTCCATCCAGATACTCATTTCTCTGCCCTGGAAGCTCAAGCTTGTTGTATAAACCTTCCTAAAGACCCCTGTGGTTCTCGCTCTAAAGAATGGTCAAATGCTTCACTTAGAGGAAGCAAGAAGGGCTTATTCTGAGTAACTGAACAGGCTAAGAAGAAGGGTGGGAGACATTGAGTGTTCTTACATTCCATTTAGACTAAATGTTTTGTGTTATCATCTTAAATCCCTGGCAGAATTTGCTCCAGTCTATTTATGGTGCTCTTCATATCTACTACAGAATTACATTTGTAGCTAATGTGCTGAGTCCAACAGTAGGGAAACCTATTACACTGCTCAGTTCTTGAGAAGGAAGAAATACATAGGCATGGTTGAAGTGGGCTGTTCCATGAGATCCAAGTCTGAGATAAGTTAAACTTTTTGGATATTGCAGCCTGAGAGTGCAACATAGCAAAGTGTAGCCACTGCTTGAAGTTCTTCATGGTGACTGAAGAACAGATCAGGGCACTTCTAGGATGTAAAGGAAAAAAAAAAAGTGATCTAAATAACAACAAAAACTAGTTGTCTTCGAGTCAGCTCTGACTCATGGTGACCCCACGTATGTCAGAGTAGAACTGTGCTCCATAGGGTTTTCAGTGGCTGATTTTTTCAGAAGTGGATCATCAGGCCTTTCTTTTGAGGTGCCTCTGGATGGACTGGAACCACTAACCTTTTGTTTAGCAGCCGAGTACATTAACCATTTGCACCACCCAGGGACTCCAGTCTAAGATATTCTTATCCAAATCGTCCAGGTAATCTCTGGAGAGTACCGTACTTTAGTTGCAGTGTCAGTTCAACCAGAAAATCTGACTCCTACTTGCTCCAGGCTGTACTTCAAAATGCACTGAAGTGGATGCTCGAGAAGTCTTTTTATTTTGGTAATAATAACCAAAGGAACTCTTCTTTGCCCTTGCTGCTGTAATCTCACTAGCCCTCCACATCCACTTCTTCCCTTTCCTTAAACTCAACAGAGGAAAGCACCTGGCATTTAGCATCTTTCATTCTATACCCAGGAAACAACAGATATGTTCAGGGACTTTTCCTCTAGCTTGTGACCAGGGACATTTGTTGGGCTTGGCAGCCGTAAGGATTAGTGGGGCTAATTTTAAAAGCTTCCATTGTTGATCTCTACTCCAAGCACACACCATCCAGCTTAGAGGGCCCCAGGATGAATCTGAAGCCCCAGGCTTCAAATTCTGATGCACCCTGTCGACTGTTGCGCACATAGACTGCAGTACCAACAATGCCTTAAAACAGCTTCTCTCTGCTGGCTATTTGGAGTCATTGGATGGTGCAAATGGTTAATGTGCCTGGCTGCTAACTGAAAGGTTGGTGGTTCGAGTCCTCTCAGAGCTGCATAAGAAGAAAGGCCTGGCAAATCTACTTCTGAAAAAGCAAGCACTGAAGACCCTGTGGTGCACGATTCTACTCTGACACACATGGAGTCAGTTGCCAGAGCCAGCATGAGGCTTCTCAGTCCCGAGTACCCATTAATAAAACTTAACACCTGCAAACCCATGTAGGACAAGTTTTGTCAGTATAACTGGTCTGAAGAGTCCCCCAGTGTCCTAGGTAGAGTCCTCTTCCAGCCGGGTGTGGACTGGCCACCTTACGGCTCCTCCTTTGCCTGCTTGGTTCAGGCAGTATTCTCCTCCTATTTCATGTACATTTCACTCATATCTTCTGTTAACTTCCCTCTGTTCAAATTCATCATGTAATTGCATTCTCAGACATCTATTTCTTTTAATAATCAGTCATTTAAAGATTGCATTTAAAGAATGATCAATGAGACCAAGACTGAACAGCTGAGCAAATTTCCCATCCATCATCATGTGTGTGTTACATCCATGAAGGCAAGTTACTGGGAGTTCTGTACACTCTCATGGTGGAGATAATAGACCACTGAATACGTATTTGTTGTTGCTGTTGTTAGGTGCCATCAAGTCGGTTCCAACTCATAATGACCCCATATGGCAGAGTAGAACGGCCCCATAGGGTTTTCTAGGCTGAAATCTTTTTTTTTTTTAATTGTACTTTAGATGAAGGTTTACAGAGCACACTAGTTTGTCATTAAAGAATTAATGCACATATTGTTTTGTGACATTGGTTGCCAATGACACGACATGTCAACACTCTCCCCTTCTCGACTTAGGTTCCCCATTACCAGCTTTCCTGTCCCCTTCTTCCTTCTCAGCATTGCCCCTAGGCTGGTGTTCCCATTTAGTCTTGTTTCATTTTATGGAAAGCTTGTCTAATCTTTGGCTGCAGGGTAAGCCTCAGAAGTGACTACATTACTGAGCTATAAAGGTGTCCGAGGGCCATACTCTCAGGGTTTCTCCAGTCTCTGTCAGGGGCTGTAATCTTTACAGGAGCAGATCACCAGATCTTTTCTCCCATGGAGCCCCTGGGTAAGTTCGAAACACCAACCTTTCAGTTAGTAGCTGAGCACTTAACCATTGCACCACCAGGGCACCTAGAAGATATATTTAGTACGTAGAAATTTATTCGCTGGATCTGTTTCCTCAACAGAACATGGTTCTGATGCACTATCCAATTGGACAAACTGCTTCGGAGTAAACATATTCCTTAGAAGAATTTTCCCTGAATTTGGGTTTAGCAAGGAACATGGAATCTTTAAGAATGCCTTTAATCCACTACACGCTCCAGGGCCCTCTGTTGGCTCCTCCTGGGAAGGGAGAGGAGTCAGTGGTCTGAAACCTAAGATCCAAAAATGAAATGCAGTTAGGATGCTGGCCACATTGCCAGGGTGTCACATCACACATACCTCACCTGATAATGGGGAAATCAGGGAAATTTAAGTTATTGCATTTTCTACCTTGGAATGCATTGCATTTTCCTGCTCTGCAAACTAATGTTTTGGAGGCAGTCTTTCGTACTATGTTTCAAAACCAGATTCTTTTCTCTGGAAATGCCTTTCTTTCTGGGTTGACATAAAACCAACACCTTCTAGCAGTGCCGGGCACTGGAGTAAGAGGAAATATGGTTAATGACATCAAGACCACCTCTTCTGAAAATAAAAAAATGGCAGAGTATTTTTGTGTTAGATGGCATGTTATTCATTAATAGCTAACTTGAATCCCAAGTCTCTGGGGAAAAAAAAAAATCTACAGCATCACTTGTTATTTCCAAGTGAATGTTCCAAGAGCATCATCTTATAACTTTTAATTAACATATCTGGTTTTTCCGAATCCTCTAAGGAATACTTGTAATTTTGCCTGTCAAATCAGGAAAACATTGATTATTATTCAAAGTAAAACCCAGTATAGGAAGTTAAGGTATAAATGGTTCAGCATTTTTTTTTCTTTTCAAAGATTTATGACTATCTCTATTTCAGGCCTTGCTTATCTCTCTCCTGGACTATTTCAGTAGCCTATTGATTGGTCTGTCAGCCTCTATTTCTCTTCCTCTGTGCCTTCAGTCTGCTCCTACCACTCCTCTTGACTACGGTTATCAGAAAGCTCAGCCTTAGACTCTGGACCTGGTGTCCGGGTGCTTCCTGGACTGCTCTTGGGCCCTGTCTTAGTCATCTAGTGCTGCTACAACAGAAATACCACAAGTGGATGGTTTTAATGAAGAGAAGTTTATTTCCTCATAGTAAAAGTAGGCTAAACGTCCACATTCAGGGCGTCAGCTCCAGGGGAAGGCTGTCTCTCTCTCGGCCTTCTCGTCAGTGTTCCCCCAGACTAGGAGCTTCTCGGCGCAGGGGACCCCGGTCCAAAGGACGTGCTCTGCTCCCAGCACTGCTTTCTTGATGGTATAAGGTCCCCCTGTCTCACTGCTCACTTCTGTCTTTCATAACTCAAGAGACTGCCTCAGGACACAAACCAGTCTTGTAGATCAGGTCCTGCCTTACTAACAAAACTGCCACCCATCCTCCCCCATTAACATCACAGAGGCAGGCTTACAACATATGGGAAAATCACACAGTACCAGGAATCATGGCCTAGCCAAATTTATACACACATTTTTTGGGGGACATGATTCAAACCATGACAGGCCCACTCCCAGCCACATCTTCCACCTTTTTAGTCACTCCTGCTTCAGTCATTCCCGCCAAAGCGGACATCACCCTCTTCACCTAAGCACTTCACACTTCCTGAACTCTGTTTCTCTGTTGACATTGGTTCCTTTACCAGACATATTCTCCTTCTAGACCATCCCTGTTGCGACATTCCGGATCCTACCTGTCTCTATAGAACCAGCCTTAATGCCACCTTCTGCATAATATCATCCCAGACACCCACCTAACCTTGATCCTAGCCAGGAATAATTCTTTGACCTTATGTAGCACATTATCTGTTGTATCACTCTTAATAGCACTTATGTCTTCTGCTTGGTTTGGGCAATATATATATTTTATTTAAATTATAATTTCTTTGAAGGTAGTGTCCGTGTATAATTTAAATATGTCTTATTCCTTTGGTCCACTGTGTACTCAAAACTGTGGTCTGCTGACCAACAGCATCAGCATCACCTGTTAGAAATACAAAATCTCTGCTGGTCCGAGACCTACTGAACCACATTTTAACAAGGCCCCTAGGTGATTCCAATGCACATTAAAATTTGAGAAGCTCTGCTATGCGGCATAACCTGGTGTGAAGAAGAAACCCCAGGGATATCTACTGAATGAGTAATGAATGAATAACTTTTAAAGTTTAGGTTGTGTTCTCATTGACCCAAAGGAAGCTATCTCATAATCACTTAAGCCTGGAAAATGTAACCCAGCATAAATCATTTTCTGTGACCATTTACAGTCTTAAAAACAAAAAGACCTCTCTTCTTTCTTAAAAATCTTTGATTTGTTACTTTCAGGAGGGTTATAGTAGGTTTTTTCTGTTTTTTATTTTTTTAAATCCCGTCAAAAGGCAGACTTTGGCCTTAGATGAACAAGTATAGAGAGAAATCTTGCTAATTGGGTCTAAATATAGATTATGTGCAAAAAACAATTTCAAGCTTCTGAAAATCAGCACTCATCTGGCGGGTATCATTTTGTCATACGATCAGCTATGTTCTTCAGGACCAAATAAGTGTCAACTAAAGGCTAGGAGGATGTTTCCTGAAACTGTGTCAAAAGTTGTTTATACCAGTTCACACATGCTTGCTAATAACCCCAGAGTGAGATGACAACATAATCTGCTGGAATTTTTAAAAAGTGCTAAGGAATTTGATAGCAAAATATCCTTAGTTGTCTGGGAATAGAAGGAGAGTAGGACGCTATGTGTATAGCTTAGGCCAGGCAATAATACCCCACCCAGTATGGGGTATTATGGAAATTGTGGAGCCATTTTTGCTTGGCATAATAACTGGGAAGTGACATTTTAGGCCAGAGACCGTCGATGTCCATAGGACAGTCTCACGTAGTGAGGAATTATCCCATGTAAGGCTACAACTTTAGAATGTCCGGTCAGGCGCTTATTTAGGTAAAAAAGTGTTTATATTACGAGAATGGGAATATATTTTACATACAAACAAAAAACATTTTAAATACATGCTGAATTTTTCAAAGAATGCAACTACCATATAAATAGAATGGATATTGTTCTTTGTTTTTCTTAGAACTTTATGTTTATTTCAGAAAAGTAATGCCACTGTTCATATCAGTCTGCATGTGTAGCTATTAAATTTACATTGTTCTACTTAGAGGTGCAAGCAGCTGCCTTCTTTTGTCTTCTGGTATAGTTGTACCTGAGCATTTATATGCTAGAGGAGCCCTGGTGGCACAGTGGTTCAGCGCTCGGCTGCTAACCAAAAGGTTGGTGGCGATTCAAACTCACATGCCACTCCGTGGGAGAAGGATGTGGCAGTCTGCTTCCGTAGAGATTACAGCCTTGGAAATCCTGTGGAGCAATTCTACTCTGTCCTGTAGGGTCAATATGAGTCAAAATTGACTTGACAATTTATTTATATGCTGGAATGCATCTTATTTCTTATAAATTTCTCTTTTTTGTTTCTCCTTTATGTAGTGATTAGGACGTTATTTGATTTTTAAAAACTGTATGAGCAGGTAATTTTTTTTTTTTTTTTATTAATTATACTTCAGGGTATAAAAAGAAGCATTGAGTTTTATAGGCTCAAGGACCACATTAGTTCTGGTCTAAAGATAGAGAGTAAAGGCTCAAGCTTCAACAGAGTGTGGGAAATAGGGAGAGTCATGAAAAGAATGGAAAAGAGTGAATGAAAAGAAGCTGAAGAGAAAACCACCTTTTGGGTTGCTGCAGAGGGAATTCATGCATCAGGGAGAATGGAACAAGGTTGAGTTCAGAGGCTAATGTTATACACTTGAGTGGGAAGCTCTTCCCTGCCTCACTTTTCTGTGACCCTGCTAACCTTCCTGAGCTCAGGCTTCTGGGGATTCCCACAGGGTCAGATTAAATATTAGAAATAGTGACCTAAGAACACCTGGCACAGAGGTGCAAAAGCGGTACAAATTATAAATATCATATATTTATATCATGTCATGTATCAAATATCAAATATATATATATCATAACCCTGATATCTTATGACCCTTTGAAAATGGAAAATAAAGAAGCTCTGTATTGTTGGCTACCAGGCTCCAAAATCCAGGTTCTCTAGATTACTGTGACACTAGTACCCACGATATGTGAAGCTTGAACCACTTTCTCCCCTTAAAAATCCCTGGGACTCTTGTTTTGCCTGTATGAGGCATTTTCATCAAATTCCATCAAACATCATACAACCCTTCAAGCAAACATGTGACTTTCCCAGGCCAGTTTAAGTGTCCTCAACACGTTAGATTTTTTTTTTTCAATTGTCACTTTTCCACTTACTAAAAAACTGCAATTTTATGAAAGAAGAGGAGATGAGAAAAAGTATTTTCCCTGGCTCTCTCCTTCCCTTCAGTCATCCCAGACCCCCTTGGTGGCAGGGCTGCACCCAGCAGCCCCCGGTGCACTCTTCTGGCTTCTCCCTGTCAGCTTCTTGTGAAGTTTAACAGGAATGGCCTCTCACTCCCGCTAATCCATTTCTGTTTTCCTTTTCTTTACACCCCTCAGAACCTATGCAAGCTCTGAATCCAGCAAAAAACAAAAGAAAACAAAACTTTTCTTATAGGTTCCTTATTAACTTGCTTAATTTCAGATGCAATAAGGATAACTTCACCCATGTTGCTAATCTTTTTAAGAATCATTTCACTTTTGCCACGAGAACCAACCATTAACTCAAGCTCAGGCTGTGTAAGTTGGGAAGCTTTCTGTCTATTCATCTGCCTCCCTGAGGTAGCTGGGGAAATTAATGAAGGAATCTTTGTAAAATGTTGTGAGTTAGGATTTTGCATTCAAAACTCTTATAAATGATAATAACAAAATGAATCCCTGCTGCTGGACTGCAAAGAGATCACTGCTTAGTTGGTTTCCTTTTGGGAGAATTGTTGAAGAGTTCTTTTAAAAGTTAAATGCTAGTCATGTGGCTACTATTCTGATCTTTTGTCCATCCCTTCTTCTCTTCTCCACCTCTTCATTTGCTTGTCATGATGTATTCATAGTGGTCCCTTCTGTTCTTGTCTTTGGCAAGATTATTTTTTATTAAACCAGTTGCAATTGAGAGGACTCCGACTCATGGCAATGCCATGTGTGTGAGAGTAGAACTATGTTCTATAGGATTTTCAATTGCTGATTTTTTAGAAGTAGATCACCGGGTCTTTCTTCTGAGGGGCTTCTGGATGAGTTTGAACTGCCAACCTTTCTATTAGCAGCCAAGTGCATTAACCATTTGCACCACGCAGGCACTTCTTGTCTTTAATTGTGATGTAAACAAATCCTTCTCCTGTCCCTGTTATAAAGTTTCTCTCATCGCATTGCATGCATGCTTTCTTTAAGCTGTTGTGTGCATTTTGGGGTGCATCTACATTCTTTTTGCTCCTTCTGAGCTTTGAGATCTCACACAGTAAAATCCACTGCATCTGAGGTGGGTAAATGCCCTCTGCTCTGACATTTCTCTTTGGTCTTGGTATGTTAAAGTGAGACATGGGTCATTATTTTTGTATCAATGACATTTTCATAATGCACTAAATAATGAAGTGTTAACAACACCAAAAAAGCCTTAAAAATGACTAAAACATTTCCTGAAGCACTTAATATTCAGAGTGTTAACCTTTAACATCTATTTTTAATATAAATGGATTATAAGGCATGTTGAGTGACTTCAAACTAATGTATTTGGTATCTGGAAAATTGAACTGTAATTGCAGGCTCCACCATATCACTCTAATCCCATGCCCGGCTTAGCTCTCAGTGCCACACACACCTTCTACTCCCGTTCCCCGGGTAATCCTAGGAGTCTTCCCTCCTACCTCTCCCCAAAGCCAACCATCTCCACCTGCTGAAACTCATCCAGGGCCCTTAATCACCCCATCTGAGAGTGATCTTCCCTTTTCTGAATTCCGAGAAGCCTTTTACTTTTAACAAACTTGTGTCACTTATAAGCATTTCTACCCCAGATATACTGAATCAGAATCTACAATTTAACAAGATCTACAGGTGATTCTTATGTACAATACACTTTGAGAACCACTGGTCCCTAACCGGCAGCATTAGCATCACCTGGGAACTTGTTAGAAATGCGAATTCTCAGCAGGGATTTGAACTGGAACAAACTGGTTTGAAGCCCTTCTTACAGGCTGTTCCACATTCAACTTTTTGTATTCATATTTTATCTTCCAAAATACAATACAGCGTACACTCCTTGAGGGTAGAATGATGACTGGTTTATCTTATACTCTGTTGTTGTTGTTGTTAGCTGCTGTTGAGTTGGTCCCCAACTCATGGTGTTCCCACGCCCACCAAGATCGGACCATTGCGTATATAGTGTTTTCGTTGGCTGATTTTCTGAAGTAGGTCACCAGGCCTTTCTTCTGTTAAAATGAAGATCATATTAAGACAATAATAGAAATTGATTGAACTTTATTTAATATATGATTTGCAAATTAGAGTAACATTTTGGCTAGGGAGACAAACATGTTTCAAAGATTAGAGATTCTCCAAAGGCTCTTATACCCCATCTTAGTGACATTGCCAGGGAAACGGGGCCAGAATAGTGTTTATATAATAACCAAAACCCTACTCACAGTAACCCTATAGGACAGGGTAGAACTGCCCCATAGGGTTTCCAAGGAACAGCTGTTGGATTTGAACTACCAACCTTTTGGTTAACAGACAAACGCTTAACCACCATGCCACCAGGGCTCCGTATAACAGTTTACCCTAAAACATAGCTTCTAGCTGACCTTGGAGTTCCTGCTCCTGGAAACGGACTGCACATAGATAATTCTTCAAAACAACCCAATGCCTAAGGCAAACCAGTTTTTACTAGTTTATCCAGACCATTGACTGACTCACAGGTGACTTTTAGGAGACCATTTTCTTCAAGGTTCAAAAGGACACCTAAGGGTGGGCCTGGGTGGGTTCCAGGAAATCTGAGTTCCTGGAGAATTAAAATGGTTTCTCACTTCCTAGTGTGTCTTAGTTTGGAAGCTCTGCTGAAACCTGTTCAGCTTCATAGCACTAGGTAAGCCTCCAATGACGGGTGGGTGATGGTTGCACATGAGGTGCATTGGCTGGGAATCGAACCTGGGTCTCCCCTATGAAAGGCCAGAATTGTACCACTGAACTAAGATTGCCCCACTTATATTGTACAGAGGGCCTGATACTCTGCCTGTTATGGCTGCTACTTAATATGTATTGAATGAGTAAGTAGATAGATATCACTTTATGCACTAGGTAGTCTTAGAGCTGCATGTGAATAGACTTTTTTTTCCCCATACAGAATTTTTTTAAAATTTTTTTTATTTTTCAACATACATTGTTATGAGACCCCAACCGCTCACCCCATTCCACGACAGCACACTCCTCCCCTCCATCCCTGATTCCCCATGAACATTTAACTAGCTCCTAACTCTCTCTGCCTTTCCATCTCACCTCTGGACAGAAGCCGCCCCTTTGGTCTCTTATATCTACTTGTCTAAGAGGCACATTCTTCACAAGTATCACTTTATGTCCCACAGTCCAGTCCAATCCCTGTCTGAAGAGTTGGCCTCTGAAATTGTTTTAGTTCTGGGGTGATGGAGAGACCAGGGGCCATTCTTTCTGGGGCACCTCCAGTCTCAGTCAGACCATTAAGTCTGGTCTTCTTACTAGAATTTGAGTTCTGCATCCCATCGTTCTACTGCTCCATCAGGGACCCTCTGTTGTATTCCCTGTCAGGACGTTCAATGGTGGTAGCCAGGTGCCATCTAGTTCTTCTGCTCTCAGGCTGATGAAGTCTCTGGTTTATGTGGCCCCTTCTGTCTCTTGGGCCAATACTTTCCTTGTGTCTTTGGTGTTCTTCATTCTCCTTTACTCCAAGTGGTTGGGACCAATTGATGCATCTTCGATGGCCACTTGCAAGCTTTTAAGACCCCAGACGCCACTCAGCAAAGTAGGATGCAGAACATTTTCTTAATAAGGTTTGTTATGCCAATTGACATAGATGTGCCCTGAAAGCATGGTCCCCAGACCCCTCATCCCTGCTACTCTGTCTCTTGAAGTATTTGATTGTACTGAGGAAACTTCTTCGCTTTGGTTTAGTCCAGTTGTGCTGACTTCCCCTGTAGTGTGTGCTGTCCTTCCCTTCACCTAAGATCATTCTTATCTACTATTTAGTTAGTGAATAACCCTCACCCTCCTTCCCCACACCTGTAACCATCAAAGAATGTTTTCTTCTGTGTTTAAACCTTTTCTTGAGTTCTTATAATAGTGGTCTTATACAGTATTTGTCCTTCTGTGCCTGACTAAATTCACTCAGCATAATAAGTTCTAGCTTCCACCAAGTTATACGATGTTTCACAGCTTCATCATTGTTCTTTATCGTTGCATAATATTCCATTGTGTGGATATACCATAGTTTGTTTATCCATTCGTCCATCGATGGGCACTTAGGTTGCTTCCAGCTTTTGGCTATTGTGAACAGTGCTGCGATGAACATGGGTGTGCATATATCTATTTGTGTGATGGCTCTTGTTTCTCTAGGATATATTCCAAGGAGCGGGATAGCTGGATCATATGGTACTTCTATTTCTAGCTTTTTAAGGAAGCGCCAAATCGATTTCCGAAGTGATTGTACCATTTTACATTCCCACCAACAGTGTATAAGTGTTCCAGTCACTCCACAACCTCTCCAGCATTTGTTATTTTGTGTTTTTTGGATTAATGCTAGCCTTGCTGGGGTGAGATGACATCTCATTATAGTTTTGATCTGCATTTCTCTGATGGCTAATGATCGTGAGCATTTCTTCATGTGTCTGTTAGCTGCCTGAATATCTTCTTTGGTGAAGTGCCTGTTCATCTCCTTTGCCCTTTTTTTATTGGGTTATTTGTCTTTTTGCTGTTGAGGTTTTGGAGTATCTTGTAGATTTTAGAGATTAAACACTGATTAGATTTGTCGTAACCAAAAATTTTTTCGCAGTCTGTAGGTTGTCTTTTCACTCTTTTGGTGAAGTCTTTGGATGAGCTTAAGTGTTTGATTTTTAGGAGCTCCCATTTATCTAGTCTCTCTTCTGGTGCTCATGCGTTGTTACTTATGGTTTGTATTGTGTTTATGCCATGTATTAGGGCTTCTAGCATTGTCCCTATTTTTTCCTCCATGATCTTTATCATTTTCGATTTTATATTTAAGTCTTTGATCCATTTTGAGTTAGTTTTTGTACATGGTGTGAGATGTTGGTCTTGTTTCAGTTTTTTGCATATAGATATCCAATTATGCCAGCACCATTTGTTAAAGAGACTGTCTTTTCCCCAATTAATGGACTTTGGGCCTTTTTCAAATATTAGCTGCGCATAGGTGGATGACCTTATATCTGGATTCTCAACTCTGTTCCATTGGTCTATGTATCTGTTATTGTACCAGTACCAGGCTGTCTTGACTACCGTGGCAGTGTAATAGGTCCTGAAATCAGGTAGTGTAAGGCCTCCCACTTTGTTCTTCTTCTTGAGTGGTGCTCTATTTATCTAGTGCCTCTTCTCTTTCCATATGAAGTTGGTGATTTGATTCTCCATCTCATTAAAAAACACTGCTGGAATTTGGATCGGGATTGCATTGTATCTGTAGATTGCTTTCGGTAGAATTGACATTTTCACTATGTTGAGTTTACCTATCCATGAGCAAGGTATATTTTTCCACTTATGCAAGTCTCTTTTAGTTTCTTGCAGTAGTGTCTTGTAATTTTCTCTGTAAAGATCTTTTACATTTCTGGTTAGATTTGTTCCTAACCATTTTATCTTTTTGGGGGCTATTGTAAATGGTATTGATTTGGTGATTTCCTCTTCAAGGTTCTCTTTGTTGGTGTAAAGGAATCCAATTGGTTTTTGTATGTTTATCTTGTATCCTGAAACTTTGCTGAAATCTTCTATTAGTTCCAGTAGTTTTCTTGTGGATTCCTTGGGGGTTTTC
>NW_004444011.1:3758585-3776716 GCF_000243295.1 Trichechus manatus latirostris | reverse complement strand
TTGTAGATTTTGTGTTTGCTGGGTCTTTATGTTTTTCTAGTTTTTTATTTTGATTTGTAGGATTGTTAGATTCCTTTGTGGTTACCTTAATATTTACCCCTAATTTTCTAAGTTTATACCGGTCTTTTATTACTTTATATCACCTTAACTTCCCCTCCATATAGAAAATCAATGTCTCCATTTTTTAAGTCCCTCTTTTTTGTTTTAATATTATCCTTTTTTTTTTTTTTTTACACATTGATATCTGTTTCCCTATTTTCAATGTTTTAGCTTTGATGTAATTTTGATTTCCATATCTGAGTCAATATCTGCTTGCTCTGTCCTGTGTTCTAGTCTTGCGTTGTTAGCTGGTGTTATTGATTGTCTAACCGTAGGACTCCCTTTAGTATTTCTTGTAATTTTGGTTTGGTTTTTGCAAGTTCCCTGAACTTCTGTTTATCTGGAAGTGCCCTAATTTTGCCATCATATTTGAGAGACAGTTTTGCTGGATATGTAACTCTTGGCTGACAGTTATTTTCCTTCAAGGCTTTAAACATGTCATCCCATTGCCTTCTAACCTGCATGGTTTCTGCTGATTAGTCCGAGCTTATTCTAATTGACTCTCCTTTGTAGATGAGTTTTCTTTTATCCCTAGCCGCTCTTAAAATTCTCTCTTTATCTTTGGTTTTGGTAAGTTTGATTATAATGTCTTGGTGACTTTCTTTTGGGATCTACCTTATGTGGGGTTCGATGAGCATCGTGGAGAGATATCTTCTCATCTTTCATGATATCAGGGAAGTGTTCTGTCAACAAATCTTCAACAATTTTCTCTTTATTTTCTGTTATCCCCCGTTCTGGTACTCCAGTCACTCGTAGGTTATTTCTCTTGATAGAGTCCCACATGACTCTTAGAGTTTCTTCATCTTTTTAATTCTTTTATCTGATTTTTCCTCAAATAAGTTGGCATCAAGAGCTTTATCTTCAATGTCACTAATTCTAACTTCTACTGCCTCAATTCTACTCCTAAGACTTTCTACTGAGTTGTCTAATTCTGACATTTTATTGTTAATCTTCTGGATTTCTGATTGCTGTCTCTGTATGGATTCTTGGATCATATTAAATTTGGCATTATGTTTTTGAATAACTTTTTTAAGTTCTGCTACTACTGTGTCTGTATGTTGCCTGGCTGTTTCTGCATTCTGTCGAATTTCCTTTTTTATTTCTAGAAGAGTTCTATATATTAATCTTTTGTATTCTGTCTCTGGTAATTCCAAGAAGTACTCTTCCCTCATAGAATTTATTGATTCTTTATTTTGGAGCTTGCTGAAGCCATCATGGACTGCCTCTTTATGTGAGTTGATATTGAGTGTAGTCTCCGAGCCATCAATAATTTATTATAATTTTTTTTTGTGTTTGCTTAGTGAGACCTAGCTTCTTATTTTGTTTCGTTTTATTATGCCCAAATGGGCTGCTCGTGTACACTAGTTTGATTTTTGACACCTTCGGATCTCTAACGTCCTGTCACCAGGTAGTTAGTTTTGTAACTAGGTATGTGCACGCCGGAGTCCATTAAAATTTCCTATATGGGATCAGCTTAGGTGTTCAGGCAGTCAGTCACCAAGTGTGTGATGCAGGCTCTCACCCCCAGTCCTAGAGAGGCATAGGTGATTGGTGCAGGCAGTGGACTCTGGCTTTGGTAGGAGATCATGCACTGAGCCAGGCAGGAGTCTGACAGCTGCCCCTGAGAATCTGAAAGAAAAGAGTTTCCCTATTCTCTAGGGTAAACAGGTAGGTGAGTTTTGCAGCCGAGCTAAGAGCACCCCACTATGTTGGCTGCAAAGACTCAAGGGCACCACTTTTTCTTGAACTCCTGTAGCAGTTGACTAAGCACTTCAGGAGCTACCAGCAGTCCTCAAAACCCTGCTGCAGATCAATAAAAGTGCCTACTTGAGGGGCAGGTCTGTTTCGAGGATCATAAATCTGCCCGTTCACAGCTGAAGCAGTTGAAGTTAAACTTCAGATGTTTGCCCTGTTGTACTGTGGTAGTGAGATGTTGAGATGTTGAGATGGGTCCCCACAAATCTATACAAGGGTGTATGGCACTCAGAGCCTGCGGACCCCTGATTTCTATGGCCAGCAAAGGAGCTGTGCCGATCCTGTGTTCCTGGCCTAGTGGAGCCAGCAGCTTATTTGTTCCCTCTCCAAGGCCAGGAGAATGGGTCAGGGAACCTTTTGGGATGTACTTCTGGCCTAGTGGACTTCAGGTGCAGAGCGGGGAGGGAGGAGATAAAAGGGGAGAGGTTTTTTCCAAATCCGGTGCAGAGCGCGGAGGTAGGAGGTAAAAGGGAGAGAGGTTTTTCCCAAATGGGCTTTTTTTTTTTTAAATCACCGTGAAAGGGTGTGGGCATGTACTTATCTTAGCTTCTTGGGAGCTGGTCTTCTCTGGTTCGGAGTGTCCAAGCAGAATCTCTGCTGCCTGGTCTCTCTCGATGTGGAAACTGCTTCTCAAGCACATGCACAGCACGGCTGTTTGCCTGCTTCACCATGGCCCGGCGTGGCTGTGTCTCTGCAGTTTCACCCCCGCAGCTCTAGTGCTCCTCACCTCTTCCAAATGGTCTCCCTCTCCAGTATGACTCAGATGGATTTCTTAACCTTGCCTTGTTCAGGGCTGCCAGATGTTCATATAGAATCATGTCACTTGTTTTTCCAGGTCTTTGTTGTAAGAGGGATATAGGAAGCATCTAACTAGTCCGCCATGTTGACCACGCCTCTGAATAGACCCTTTAAAACTTAATCCTATGAAAAAGAAGCCTAATGTTTAAAAAAAGAAAAAAAAAACTTGCAGGGAAGGCAAATAATTCTTTTTATAGCACGAAGAGTCACTAACTAATGTGTTGTTCTTTTATAAATCCACCACCTTTGACTTGGCATTACAATTATGACATAACATGTTTTGCTTTTCTTTCATTATTTCATGTATTCAGCATATAATTAATAAGGGCATATTGAGTATCACTGTCTAGTTCTGGGAACACAACAGTGAACTAAACAAAGTACCTGCCGTCTTTAGCACTAACATTGTAGTGAGTAGAGACTGACCATAAACAAATAAATAAGAAAAAAAGCATGTGGTGTTAAGTGCTATGAAGAAAAATAAGATAGGGGTCTTAGTTATCTAGCACTGCTGTAACAGAAATACCACAAGTGGATGGCTTTAACAAACAGAAATTTATTCTCTCACAGTTCAGGAGGCTAGAAGTCCGAATTCAGGGTGCCAGCTCCAGGGGAAGGCTTTCTCTTTCTGTCAGCTCTAGGGGAAAGTGCTGTTCATCAATCTTCCCCTGGTCTAGGAGCTTCTCAGCACAGGGACTTCAGGTCCAAAGGACACAGTCTGCTCCTGACTCTTCTTGCTTGGTGGTAATGAGGTCCCTCTCCTGTCTGTTTGCTTCTCTCTTTTATATCTCGAAAGAGATTGACTCAAGACACAACCTAATCCTGTAGAGTGAGTCCTGCCTTATTAACATAAACAGCATCTAATCCAGTCTCATTAACATCACAGATGTTAGGATTTACAATACATAGGATTATCAGATCACAAAATGGAGGACAACCACACAATATTGGGAATCATGCCTAGCCATTTGATGCATATTTTTGGGGGACACAATTCAGTCCACGACACAGGGCAAAGGAAATGGAAAGACATGAGGTGCTGTTTTATAGAGAAGGTCTTTCAAGTGAATGGACAATTTGAGGAGAAACCAGGGAAAAGTGAGAGAGGACGTTGGCCACGTGGAGATATCTATGTGGAGGAAGAGCCCAGCAGGCAGGCAATAGAGAGGCAGAGGCCCTGAGGTGGAAGTACACCTGTCACATCTGAGGAACATCAGGATGCAGGGAGGCAGGGTGAGGGACAGTGTAGGGGACAGGACATGTGAGGACAGAAGAGGTTGGAGACATAGCCAGGGCCAGGTCATGTAGGCCTTGTTGTTGTTAGCCCTTGAGTTGCCCCCAACTCATGGTGACCCCTTGCACAATGGGATTGGACTATTGTGATTCATAGGATTTTCATTGGCTGATTTTCTGAAGTAGATCACCAGGCCTTCCTTCCTAGTCCATCTTAGTCTGAATGCTCTGCTAAAACCTGTTCAGCATTATAGTAACACACAAGCCTCCACTGATGGGTGGTAGCTGCACATGAGGTACATTGACAGGGAATTGATCTCAGGTCTCCAGCATAGAATGCTGCCCTAGGGCCTTGCAGGCCAGGATAAAGACATGAGTTTTTACTATACATAAGAGGGGAAGTCATTGGAGGGTTTTGAGACTCTAACCAGTTGCCATCCAGCCAGCTCTATCTCTTGGTGACCCCATGTGTGTCAGAGTAGAACTGTGCTCCATAGGGTTTTCAGTGGCTGATTTTTCAGAAGTAGATCTCCAGGCTTTTCTTCCGAGGTGCCTCTGTGTGGACTTGAACCTCCAACCTTTTGGTTAGCAGCCAATTGTATTAACCATTTGCCCTACTCAGGGACTCCTTTGAGGATCTACATACTTTTAAAAGAATTCCATTGGCTACTCTGTGAAGAAGTCTGGGGTGGGAGGAGGGAGCAAGGCTGGAGACAGGACACTGTGAGTAGCTCCTAACTAACTACTGAGAGATGACAGGGGCCATGGCGAGGGTGGTAGCCCTGGGGGGTGACTGTGGTCGGATCCTGGTTCATAGAGTTTCAGGATTTGCTGCTAGTCTGAATGTGGACCCGTGACAGGCGAGAGGGGAGTCAAAAATGACCATAAAGTTTTGTGACTTCAGCAGCTGAAAGATCTTATCATTGACTAAGATGGGGAAGTCTGAGGGAAGATCAACTATGAGGTACAAACCCAAGTTTAATTTTGGACATGTTACATTTCAAGTGCCTATTGAACATCCAGGGAGTCCTCGTGGTGCAGTGGTTAAGCGCTCAGCTGCTAACCGAAAGGTCAGTCATTCAAATCCACCAGCCACTCCATGGGAGAAAGATGTGACAGTCTGCTTCCATAAAGATTACAGCCTTGGAAACTCAATGGGGCAGTTCTGTTCTGTCCTATAGGGTCACTATGAGTCAGAATCAACTCGATAGCAAGGGGTTTTTTTATTGGACATCCAGAGTGGTTGACTGTGTCTCCTTTCTAAAACCATGAGCACCTTGAGTTCAAGGTCATGTCTTGGTCATCTTTGTATTCTTCCATTAATTGCAGAGGTTCTTGCTGATAGGACACCTAATACTTGTATTTTAGTGAATAAAACTCAAATTTGCATATGTGGAGGTTTCTTAAAATGACCCACAGTTTCACTTGCAGCTTCATATTCTTTTTTATCATCATCTATAAAAGCAGAGAAAAGACAATTGGAAAAAAACGCTGTATGAAACTTTCTGAACCAGAAATGATGCTGAAAGGAGATTTAAGAGTGAAAAATGGAGAGTACTCAGATCAAATATAAGTAATTTAACATAAATCATCATTCTCTGATTTCCATGACTATCTTACCAGGGTTGGCTGACTCAACAGCTGCTTCTATGACTACAGCTGTGTAATCCTTTACATTTTCTTTTTGCATGGAAAAAGTATTTTAGTCTGCTGTTGCTTCATCATTTTTTATTTTATATTAGAGTTTTTTTTTTTTTTTTTCGTATCCATAATGGTTTTGAAACATCTTCCAATTGTCCTCTGTTCTGTTGAACCAAATGTTGCATTTGTTTTCACTTGGGGTTTTGCTTTAGATCTACCGTTTTTATTTGCCTTTCCAGGTCCTACAGGTGGCTCTTGCTAGAGATTGGAGGAGGCTTCTCTAAGGAAGCTTCCTCATACCTGTTTGAGCCTTGTGTGGTGGTGGGACTTTCAGGTGGAGAGGCACCTCCAAGGCAGAGGGAAGTGCAAATGCAAAGGCACCATGTGGCTAGACCATGGGCTTGGAAAGGAGAACTGAGGCAGAAAGGACAGGGTGTTGTTTTCGTTATTACTGTTAGGTGCCAGTGAGTCGACTTTCGACCCATAATGACCCCATGAGACAGAGTAGAACTGCCCCATAGGGTTTTCTAGGTTGTAATCTTTATGGGAGCAGATCTCCAGGTCTTTCTTCCATGGAGTGGGTTTGAATAGCCAACCTTTCAGTTAGCAGCCGAGTGTTTAACCATTGTGCAACCGGGGCTCCTTGAAAGGGCAGGTAAAAGACAGGTAATAAAAGTCCTTACAGGCTATGCTAAGGAATGTAGAAAATGGGGAGTGTCAGAAGTTTTTGAGTTCAGGACTATGATGATGAGATTTGTGTTTTTAGGCAAAGCTACTTTGACTGCCAACACCATAATTAAAATGGGTCAATTCTTCTTAGGTATTCCGTTTTCTTTGTCTAGCTTTCACATGCATATGAGGTGATTGAAAATACCCTGGCTTGAGTCAGGCACACCTTAGTCATTTTTGCTTTTTACATTTTGAAGAGGTCTTTTGCTGCAGATTTTCCCAATACAATACACCATTTTGAATTAAGCATTGGTGAAGAGTACTGAATATACACCATGGACGGCCAGAAGGACAAACAAATCTGTCTTGGAGGAACTATAGTTATAATGCTCCTTAAAAACGAGGATGGTGAGACTTCGTCCTGCTTCCTTTGGACACGTTATCAGGAGGGACCAATCCCCGAAGAAGGACATCATGCTTGGTAAAGTAGAGGGTTAAGGAAAAAGAGGCAGACCCTCAAGGAGGTGGATTGACACAGTAGTTGCAACAATGGGCTCAAACATTCCCACTATTGTAATGATGGTGCAGGAATGGTCAGTGTTTCATTCTGTGACGCATGTGGTCACTGAGTCAGAGCTAACTCAACTGGCACCTAGCAACACTTTGACCACCATGTAAAGAACAAATGGAAGGTGAAGGAGAGTGCTTAGAAGGTTCTTGATGATAAAAGCAAAAGATGTTGAAAGTCCTGTGAAGTACCTAGAACAGTGCCTGACACACATTCAATGCTATGAAAGTGTTTATAAAATAAAATTAAAAGAAATCAGGAGCATTTGTGATGGGGGGAAGAGCACAGAATTGGAGAGACAGCGCCTACTTGGATGAACAGTGATGCCATTCCAGGTTTAAGACCAGGTGGAGTTAGATGGATGGTAGCCTGGGACACTATGGAGCCATAGTCTGTGACACACTTTTGGGGAGCCCTTGGATCATCCATTGTTATTGTTGTTACTTGCCATCTAGTTGGCTCTGACTCATGGTAACCCCACGTACAACAGAACAAATCGTTGCTGGCCCAGCACCATCTTCACAATTATTTGCATGCCAGAGTCCAGTGTTGTAGCCACAAGGGGATTCATTTTCTAGCACTATATTGTACAGTAGTCTGCTGTTATCCATAAGGTTTTCATTGATTGATTTTTGGAGGTAGATCACCAGGCCTTTCTTCTTAGTCTGTCTTAGTCTGGAAGCTCTAGTGAAACTTGTCCATCATAGGTGACCCTGCTGGTATTTATTTGAAATACCGGTGGCATAGCTTCCAGCATCAGAGCAACACGTAAGCCACTACGTACAGTATGGCAAATTGACAATCAGGTGGTGGGATCATCCATTAGGCAGCTGGAAATATAGGCCTGCGGCTCAGCAGAGACTTTGGCCTGGAAGAACACATTTAGAAGTCTTCAAAATCCAGATAAGAATGAGAGATCACCCCAGGAGAGGAAATAAAGCAAGGAGAGAAAGTAATCAAACGTGAAGTCCTGGGTAAACTATTATGCATGGATTGAATCTCTGTGGTACCAATGGTACCAATGATGTTAGAGTTAAAAAAACAGGAAGGGGGTTATCTTCAAATTCTGACTGATTTAGCCTCTTAAGATTTTCTGGCTAACCAGTTGGTAAATAGCCCAGGAAATTACTGTATTATTATTATTTATTTAAAAATGTATAAACTATTTGATCATCTTTCTTCAGGCAGTGCCAAATAGGATCAGTGAAGTTATTTTAATTAAGATGCCCTTTCTATTGTCAATACCAACTGCAACCAACTTTGAATAACTGCATGTTCTGGCTTCCCAACAGCATGGTAATTTGCAACTAAACTGTTGTTGATCTCTTCTTAATATTTTACAACACTGAGTGGTACTTGAGACTTCTAGAACCTGTAAAAGTTGAAATAAGGCATCATCTTGCACCAAAACTAGACCTCACAATAAGAAATCAAAGAGCCTGCCTTTACCAGCAATTAGGATTCCTGAAAGATGTTATGGAACAATAATAAATTCCTACATTTGTGAATTTTCTCCAGAACTCCAGCTCCTTAAGCATGGTATTTATAGCTGCCTCTTGCGTCATCTTAGTGACTTGAGCCACTTGGTGTATCTTAGTGACTCGCAGGCAGCTTTGGCAGAAGGGAAGAAGGACACACACCACATACGTGCATAGGAAATAGCACTATCAGCAGCAGCATTTTCTGAGTGATAAAAAATAGCTTTAGTCAGTAGCCCTGAACCTAACTGTCCCCTTTCACTTCCTGTTCTCTGATGTTATTCTGCAAAGGGACAGCTTGTCTTCCACAGTTTGGAATGTGATGTTTCTAGTCTGGCTAGTCATATATTTCAAGGGTCCTCGCCTCTTGAATACTCGCATTTTACATTCTTCAGGTCTGTTGTTCATTAATACAGCAAGAGTTTGACACCTACCTGCAGTGCATTAGTTAGCATAGGTGCGTATACCTTGATTGTATACTGTTATGAATTGAATTATGTCCCCCCAAAATATGTGTTGGAATTGTAACCCCTGTAGCAATGAATGTAATCCCATTTGGGAATAGAGTTTTTGTTATGTTAATGAGGCCATATCAGTGTAGCCTGTGTCTTAAACCTAAGGACTTTTGAGATATAAAAGAGTAGATTAGACACACAGAGATGCAAGCAAGCGACACAGGAGAAAGATACATGCCAGGTGGAGATTGCCAAGTAACTGAGGAACGGCAGAGAAGAACACTAGAGACAAGGATTTTCCCCCAGAACGGACAAAGAGAGCCTTCCCCTAGAATCGGTTCCCTGAATTCAGACTTCTAGCCTCCTAAACAGTGAGAAAATAAGTTTCTGTTCTTTAAAACCACCCATTTGTGGTATTTCTGTTACAGTAGCACTAAGAAACTAAGCCATATACTTTTTCCACTTTTTAGACCGAAGCTATTTAGTTACTGGACAACTTTTCCATCAGTTAATCTCTTAAAAGTCATCCTTCATTTTATTCCCCGTCATGGAAAGTTCTTTCAGGTCCTATATTCTGGTAATAGCTGTATTTCCCCCAAATATTGGATCAGCTTTTATATTTTGAAGTTCATTACAACAGTCTCCTTTTTTGAAACCTTTGTTGACTGGGAAACATAATTTATCTCTTTTCTGTAGCTCTGGGGTAAGCTCCTTCTCAAGAGCTCTTAGGTTATAAAGCCTACCTTAGTGAGCACAGAGGAATTGATGGTGGGTGGTGTTAATCATTGAAAGATATGGATGCTGGTAGTGTTATTTCCTTTGTCAAGCTTCTCACAGGCAGACTTGGCAGAGCACTGAAGTGCTGTGGGGTGACCGCCTTTGTGTAAACACTGCCTGGCCCCACGCTCTCTTCTTTCTGTTGTGACAGAATGGTGTGCATCTTCACCCAGCAGGCTGGAGACAGTCATATGTTCTCACTCACTATAGAGAAAAATCTCTCATGGCTCTGCTAAGGTTAACTGTGGAATGATTTGTTGTTAAGGGAAAAAAGGGAATGTAGGGTCATGGCCCCAGTTCAGAGGATCATGGCCTGAGCCACTGGTAGTTCTTCTTGACTTCTGGAGCCATATTTAACTGAGCAATTACACTGAAAATTAAAAAAATCAAGTCAAAGAAAAATATACCCATTGCCGTTGAGACAGAGTAGAACTGCCCCATAGGGTTTTTAAGACTGTAATCTTTATGGAAGCAGACTGCCACATCTGTCTCCTGCAGAGTGGCTGGAGGGTAAGCCAAGTGCTTAACCACTATGCCACCAGGGCTCCTTTAAGAAAAATATAGCTTCAGATAATTGGCTACAGTAAACCAATTTATATTATCCGTTATTACATCTAAGAATTACTGTTTGGGTCCTGTGTACTCTATTGCTCAACAGTGTAAGGAGCCTTCTTTTTGAACTTGCTCAGCTCTTCTTCCCCATCGTTTCCCCAGCCTTGTCCCTTGTCAGCCTCCTGTGCTAACTGATAGCACATGTGTCTCAGAAGAGACCCTGGAAAGGAATGTGAATAGGCCTTCGAATGGAAATACCATTCCGAAATCCATATGCCACTAGATAATACACTGGCTAGACTGTCAAAAGGCACCCCAGAAAGGGGGAATTTGGATTGGAAAGGAATCAAAGGAATTGTGGAGCTTGTATGATTGACAAGAGTTAAGAAGTAATAGGGTGGTCTGGACAACTAGAGGAGGGCCAGTTTCAAAATCACAGGCAATTCCTCGTGCTCTTTTAGAAAGAGGTGAGTTCTACTGAGTGGAGAACACGACAAGCCATCAACTTTCTTAGGGTTTAAACCAAACATGGGCCCTGAGCTTTGTCTTTTTTTACCCAAAAGAGGCGAAGATGTTGAGCCCAGACAGAAAAACCTGTGCTTATCCATCATAAGCATCCAGACAATTACTACTTTTATCCGTTTTGTCCTTCTATCTTCAAACAGGGTTCTGAAGTAAGTTGGTGTTCTTGGTTGCGTGTGATACAGGTCAGCTAATGTGTATGACTTCATCATTTCCTTTGTCCCTGGTATTTGACACAATGTCTAGCATAACGAAGGAAGGAGGGAGGGAGGGAGGAGGGAGGAGGGAAGGAGGGAAGAAAGGAAGAAAAGAAGGAAGGAAGGAGGGAAGGAGGGAGAGAGGGAAGGAAGGAAAGGAAGGAAGGAAAGCTATGGTGCAAAAAAAACAGAGAAAATGTTAGTGAGTGGAGGAAAAGGTGAAAGCAATAAATTCCAATTTTAGGGTTATGGAGTGTGCTCTCAATGCCATGGGGGGAAGTAGTATGGTAAAGGTGGGGGGAGGTTTACCAAACTGTATTCCTTGGAGCAGTAGGCCATGTCAGATTACACACACACAGACTTCCGTGGTCCATCTGGACATATATTGCACATTTCACACTCTGGGATTCACAGTATACATTTGCATACTGGAGTCTCTGAGAAGACGTGATAAAGACACCTGGTTAACGTTTATTTTACTCAGCTTTCTCCGCAACATATTTGGCCATGGAATTTCTGCATAATATCCCTTTGTATCTCAGAACCCACTGAACACACTTTGGCCAACAATGGTAGAGATGAAAAAAAATCATCATAGACTTGAGTCCAGCTGACTTGGCTTTGAATCATGGTATACCCTTTACTGTGTGACCCTGAGTCAGATGAAGTAATCTCTGGGCCGCTGTTTCTTCACTTGTAAGATGAGCATAATACTCATTTCCTAAGATGTGATAATTAATCCAGATAGTGCAGGTAAGCTATCTTCAGTGCACCCAGCACAGAGTGGGTCTTCCCCTGGTGTTAATTTCCACATTGTTGCAATACATTTGTTTGCACCAATACCAACAAAAGGGGACTTTTTGGAACACAACCTTTTGTCATTAATCTTCATGGCCAATGGCAGACAATTCTGTTATTTGCACTTGTAAAATGGAGATAGTCTTTTTTTTTTTTTAAACTGTTTTCTCAAAGGAAAGGCACAACAAGAGGTATCATAATTTTGCATTTATAGGAGCCCTGGTGGTGCAGTGGTTAAGCATGTGACTGCTGACCCACCAGCCACTCTAAAGATTGTAGCCTTGGAAACCCTATGTTCTACTCTGTCCTATAGGGTCACTATGAGTTGGAATTTACTCAATGGCAGTGGGATTTTGGTTGGTTTGCATTTGTTCGTATGATTGCCTCCTAAGTTCTTTGGGAATATTATTTCTGTCTTTTTTCTTAACTCTCTCAGGTTCTTCTAAATTGGACATTTGCTTAGTTTCCTAGTGCCACCGTAACAGAAATAACGCAAGAAGGTGGCTTTAAACAACAGATATTTATTTTCTCACAGTTTGGGAGCCCAAAAGTCCAAATCAGGGTCTCAGCCATGTTGATGCCTTCATTGTGAGTAGCCCTGAGCACCTCCTGGTCCCTTGGCTTATAGATAATCCTCACATTGCATCTGTCTTCCCAATACATACATGTGTGTCTCTGTGTCTATACTACTTTTTATATGACTCAGGAGTGATTAGGTTTAGGATCCACCCTACAGTGGAATAACCTCAACTGATTAATTGATCATATTACATTAGATTACATTATGCAAGATGATTACGTTGCATTACATTAGATTACATCCACAAGTAGAGGGGTCAGAATTCCATCACATATTTTGGGGGGATACAATTCAATTCTTAACAGATATTAAAAAGAAGAAGTGCTTGTTTTGGAAATATCTTTTATTAACCTGCCAAATAAATGGCTGTCTGAAAACTATATGTAATGAGAATAACTACCGCTAACATTTATTTTATTTTACCACGTACCAGGCACTGCTCTAAACTCCTTACACATATTAACTCAGTTAATTCTCACAGCAGCCCTGGGAAGTGCCCACTGTTATCTCCATTTTGCAGATGAGGAAACTGAAGCTTGAGAAGAGACTTGCCCAAAGTCACCCAGCTAGTGAGAGATGACCATGACGATGAGTGCATAGAGCCGTTGAGGAGGAGCATGGACCAGGATGAGTTGAAAATTAGAAAGCCATCTGGTGGAGAAACCTGAAGTTTTTATTTTCTTGCCAGATCTCAGGGAAATTTCCTCATTTTTCAGGAAATAAAAGCTGTGTATCCCAAAGTTTTAAGTCACAAGTTAGGCATCCTTCTCCCTAATCTTTGCATTTTCAAGCAACATCGGCAGAACCCAGTGGGATTCTCCAGAGTTCAGGAACCTTGTTCCAAAAGCCCTCACAAAGCTCAGCCCCTTTTGTGAGATGGAGCACATATATTGAATAATGTCAGGTATTTAAATGTCAGTTACTGTTAACAATTTAAATATTTACCTTTTGAACAGGAGTCTCCTTGATGTCCAAAACAGTCATTTTCCCCAAGGCCAACACGCATAAAAGGGGCCCCGAGACTCTTGGGAGTGATTTGCAGTTACCTCCATTTCAGATCTTTCTGCTCTGCACTCAGGATGCAGCCTCAGGAATCAGATCTGCATTAGATCCTAGTTTGTGCCCTGTGACCACTGGGAGAATGTTCGAGACTGAATTATATTTGGAGAGTTAAGAAAGGAAACTTTCATTTTGGCAGCTGCTTTTCTGTTGTCTAAGCACCTTGAGGGCAATGAATGGGCTTTAGTTGGACTCATTTTTGAACCTCATACCTTGCCTTGCATGGGAGAGTCAAATAGCAAATAATGACTGAAGGTATTTTCACAGGTATTTGGGTATCCACTCTGTGCTTTCTAATATTTGCTAGAGATATAATGATTAAGAAGGGAAGAAAAGACCAGAGAATGTGATAACTGAGCTGTTCTTTGAATGAATAAATGATGCTGACCACATTACTTTTTCTTAGCCGATCATTTCACTCTATGTACCTGTATTTTTAACCTCCTTACCTATATAACCACCTTCAAACCCTGATTCCTTGCTGGAGGGTACTGCAGCGGTGGCCTTTGAGTTAGGTTTCTTTGTATCTGACTAATATACACAGATGGGTCTAGAGTTAGAATGTGAGAAACCATTTGAGGAATTTTATGTCATTTGGAACAAAAGGCTGTTCCAGAAAAAAAAAACACTTTTACTCCCTGAAGATGAAAAAGAAACGCAGTTAGGATGGTAGGGGCTTCTTGTAGACTAGAAAAGAGAGGAACTTGGCAGGTGATACCTGAACTTTGTTCAGCAGGGGCGATAGGAGGAAGAGGGCAGGAACACAGCTGGGTTTTTTGTAAGGCTCATTGACCCTGTGATCCAATGATTAGAAGCCCTCTGTCCTACAAAGTAAACTCTCATTGTGGTAGAATTTTATTTTCCTCTCTGTACGGGTGTTAGATTCTCTGGATGCACAGGGTGACATGAGGAGAAGCAGATGATAGCAACATCACAGTTTATTTGTGGAAGCTGGGCTTCCTCCTCAAGAGGCAACGTTTTCCTTCAGAGAAGTTGGTGCTTACTGACGTACAAGGTGCTTGCTCACTCTCTGAGCCCTTCCCCAAACCGGGAGAACATTCCAGCTAATCAGGGCCAGTCCACAAACCATTTCAGGGAAAATGAATATAAACAGAAATGGCTGGCAGGCTGAGTGTTTTTTCTGTGGTGCAAAGGTTAAAACCAAAACCCATTGCCGTCGAGTGGATTCCAACTCATAGTGACCCTATAGGACAGAGTAGAACTGCCCCATAGGGTTTCCAAGGAGCGGCTGGCAGATTCGAACTGCTGACCGTTTAGTTAGCAGCCGAGCTCTTAACCACTGTGCCACCAGGGCTCCAGGCAAAGGTTAAAGTGGAATTCCAAATCACATATTTTCTGAACATGGGTATTGAAGAGTATACCACCATTACAGACCTCAGATATATAAACCAATGAAAGAAATTTTATTTTCGTGTATATATGAAAGGAAATTTAGCAACCCCAATGCTCTCCCTCACTCTTCCCCCTGCAGTCTCCTCCAATTCAGCTTTTGATGAAGGTCAGCCAGGCAGTGGGACGTATTTTGTAGTTTTGTGATCAATTTTTAGGAAGCCTGGGAGACTAGACTTAACATGTTTCTTTGAAGGCAGTGACAGGAGGCCTGGTCGTCAGAAGAGATAAACATGAAGCTGTATTTTTATTTGTTCCTACTCACCGACATAAATGCATGACGAAGTGCACCTACTGGTATGCTGGAGGAGAAGAGTTGCTTGGTGATTAAATGTTGTTATTTCAGAATGAGCAGTGCAACCTTGTTCAGAAGAGCTCGTTAAGCTGAGCACAAGGCATATCAACAGGCCAACTAAGAGGAGAGGGAGTATGGCCGTGAATATATTAGTGGGGGTGATGTTAAAGTGGTCTGGCTGTATTGCTAAATGGAGCTTTTCTGATGAAGTTGATATGAAACTCTTGTGTTTTTGTGTTGGACGCCCTCCTATGGAGGGAAGGGGGAGATGGTTTCAGATAATGATTGTTTTGCTTCTTTGGGAGACCACCTGCAGAAATGTGTTTGTTTTCATTGTTCATAGATAGCAGAAAGCTAGTGAAACAGCCTTGTGAGAGATGATTCTTTGGATCTCATAATGTCAAGCTTGGAATTCCCGGCAGGCTAAAGGTTAAAGGCTGTGATATTAGAGTTTATTGTCAGACTGTAGAACTGCTCAGACTGTAGAACTGCTGGTAATGGTTTTGGTGGACATTCTTCTTGGGAATGATAGAGTCAACCTTATTTACTTCAGAAAGATAGCTTAATCTCTAGCAAGAGAGCTTCAAAAATACCTACTCTTTCATACCTTTGCTTTAAAAATAAATTCTTATTGCGTACTTAACTCCTAGCCAATTCCTAATATAGTTCTGTTTACATATTGTAAAATAAAGAGAACTGGCATGGTGGCTTTAAAGATGACTAGCTCTTAGTCTGTGGTAACATTTCTGCCTAGAATGTAAGCATCTTCAAAACAAGGCAAGGACTTAGGTAGGAGCAGGTAAGGAATATTTCACAGAGGAATAACTCCTCAGCTCAGCAAGATCATGTAATCTACCCAAGGCCGCGCTTTAACAGGCTCCTAAATGAGTGTGTGTGTGTTGTGAGGAAACTTCCTACAGTGTCAATTTACTTTCCTTGGGTGTGGGTGGGGGTTCAGTTGTGGTGTTTAATGACCTCTACTATCTACGAAGGAGCCCTGGTGGCACAGTGGTTAAGCGCTCAGCTGCTAACCAAAAGGTTGACAGTTCAAATTCACCACCCACTCCTTGTAAACCCTATGGGGCAGTCCTACTCTGTCCTATGGGGTCTCTATGAGTCAGAATCGACTGGACAGCAATGGGTCATTATCTACAAAATGGGGGTGGTAGTGGTTTGGTTGTAGAATGAGACCCAGATTCGATTCCTAGCCAGTATACCTCATGCACAGCCACCACCCATAAGTGGAGACTTGTGTGTTGCTATGATGTTGCACAGGTTTCAGCGGTGCTTCCAGACTAAGACGGACTAGGAAGAAAGGCTCACAGTTTACTTTGAAAATCAGCCAATGAAAACCCTATAGATTGAGACTTCCGGGCAACATGGCGCTATAGTCAGAAGCACCACGCCGTCCCTCCACAGTGAAGATCAGAAAAACTAAGTCAAACAGAGTCACACGTCAATCCTGAAACGCTAAGCATCAAATGAAGAGATAAAGAACTCAGCCAAGCAATGAATGGAATAAGAAACTGACTGAGAAGAGAGAGTGAGGAGTGATACGTGTCCACCATCTTGGACTCCTATTGGAGATCAGCTAACGGGGTACGAGAAAGCAGCTTCACGGAGCTTCCAGCAGGAGACAGAACAACTGGTAATCACTGATATATGCCTTCACACCCCCCACCCTTCTTCGCCCCCGCTTAGCCTCCTCTGCTTCCAGCAGCCACAGTCCCTTGGCCAGGAAGCAACAGCTTCACCCTGGTGTCACTTGGATTCCACCCGCCCACGCTGGCCGGCTCCCTGAGTGCCTTCTGTTGGCTACTGGTGTTGCTTTTTTCCACTTCTCTAGATTTCTTCCTTACCTCTCACCACCTCCCGCTACATTCTCTCAAATACCTGGCTCCGTGCACCATCTTTGCTTCTTCCTGAAAGGCTGCGAAACACCACTCGACTCTGAAACTGCATTCCGGCCCATGCCGCCATGCTGGTGGAAACCCTGTGGCTTTTTCGTTTGTTTGTTTGCTCTGATTTGTTCTGTTTTGATTTGTTTTGTTTTCTTTTTCTTTTCTCGGCTTGGGAGCCCCTTCTAGCCAGGCAGTACCTCGTGGCTTAGAAGCTACTCCCTTACTGTGCACAGACGCACAGGGATATCCATGAGGGTATTTCTTTTTTCTTGTTTTTTTTTTTTCTTGTTTCTTTGTTTTGTTTTCTTCTCTCTCTTATTCCCTTTTTGTGTTTCTTCATTTCCAGTTTCTCGATTTATTCATTTTTTTTCTTTTACCCTTTTTCTTTTTGTTTTTCCCCATTTCTCAGTCTCTCATCCCTCCACTCCAATATCAAGCTCCCTTAGCACTCTTTTTTGTTTGTGCGTATGAATGCCTCAAAGACAGCAGACAGTATCAAAACATTTACAAAAACAGGACAGGATGGTTCCAGTAGGTATCCAAAATAAAACACCAGATGACCTTCCAGTAAAAGAAAAGGCAGTAGACCTAACTGATAGGGAATTCAAATCTCTAATATTCAGAGTTATCCAAGAGTTGAAGCAAAAAGCAGACAAAAAATGAGGAAAAAATAGACAAATTCATGGAAAAGGCAGAGAAATTCATGGAAAACATGGACAAAAAAATGTAAGAATTCAAGAAAATAATACAAGAACAAAATGCTAAAATAAATTCACAACTAGAAATCATACAAAAACAAAAATTAGAAATCCAAAAGATAAACAACAAGATTTTAGAAATGGACAGTGTCATAGAAGCACTGAGGAACAGATTTGAAACGATGGATGATAGGATCAGCAAAATTGAAGACAGACACTTGGACACAACTCTGTTTGAGGAAAACTCAGAAAAAAGAACAAAGAAAAAGGAAGGAACCCTGAGAATTATGTGAGATACAATCAAAAGCAAAAATATGCGAGTGATTGGAGTTCCAGAACGGGGAGAAAACAGAAAATACAGAGAAGTTCATTGAAGAGTTGCTGACAGAAAACTTCCCCAGTATCATGAAAGATGAAAAGCTGACCATCCAAGAAGTTCAAAGGACCCCATATAGAATAGACCCCAAAAGAAAATCACCAAGGCATATCATAATCACACTTGCTAAAACTAAAGACAAACAAAGAATCCTGAGAGCAGCTCAAGAAAAACAAAGTCACATACAGAGGAGAAACAATAAGACTAAGCTCAGATTATTCAGCAGAAACCATGCAGGCAAGAAGGCAATGGGACGACATATATAAAACC
>NW_004444011.1:3757319-3758485 GCF_000243295.1 Trichechus manatus latirostris | reverse complement strand
ACTGGAGGACATTATGCTGAGTGAAATAAGTCAATCACGAAAGGACAAAGATTGTATGAGACCTCTACTGTAAAAACTCATGTAAAAGTTTACATACACAAAGAGACAATCTTTGTCCGTTACAGGGATGGGAGGGATTGGGGGGGGAACTAAATAGACAATAGATAAGTGGTAACTTTGGTGAAGGGTAAGACAGTACACCGTACTGGGGAAGCCAGCACAACTTGTACAAGGAAAGGTCATGGAAGCTCCATAGACACATCCGAACTCCCTGAGGGACTGAATTGCTGGGCAGAGGGCTGTGGGGACCATGGTCTCAGGGAACATCTAGCTCAACTGGCATGACACAGTTTATAAAGACAATGTTCTACATTCTACCTTGGTGAGTAGCATCTGGGGTCTTAAAAGCCGGTGAGCAGCCATCTAATATACTCCACTGGTCTCAACCCTTCAGGAGCAAGGGAGAATGAAGAGAACAAGATACAAGGAAAAGATTAGTCGAAAGAACTCATGGACCACGGCTACCACCGCCTCCACCAGACTGGGTCCAGTACTGCTGGATGGTGCCCGGCTACCACCACTGACTGCTCTGACCTGGATCACAATAGAGGGTCCTGGACAGAGCTGGAAAAGGATGTAGAACAAAATTCTAATTCACAAGAAAAGGACCAGATTTACTGGCCTGACAGACTGAAGAAACCCTGAGAGTATGGCCCCCAGACACCCTTTTAGCTCAGTGGTGAAGTCACTCCCGAAGTTCACCGTTCAGCTGCAGAGTGGACAGCCTCATAAAACAAAACAGGACTAATGAGGCACAGCAGTCCAGGGACAAGGACTAGAAGGCAGGAGGGGACAGGAAAACTGGTGATAGGGAACCCAAGTTTGAGAAGAGACAGTGTTGACATGTCGTGGGGTTGTTAACCATTGTCTTAGGGCAATATGTGTACTAACCATTTAATGAGAAACTATTTGTTTTGCAAAACTTCATCTAAGGTACAAAAAAAAAAAATTGTCTATGTGAGATCAGATTGACAGCAGCAACTCAAAAGGTTTGATGGGAAGCCTAGGGAGCAGTGAGTTGAAGATAATGGTGATGGAATAATTTGGAAAAGGATAGTGAGAATAGCAGCACAACTGGAAGAATGTAATCGATGTCACTGAATTGT